>NW_028176021.1:0-7500 GCF_949987555.1 Borostomias antarcticus
GATAAACAGAGGGGGAGAGAGAAAAGGAGAGAGAGATAAAGAGAGAGAGAAAGGGAGAGAGAGAAAGAAAGAGAGAGAGAGAAAGGGAGAGAGAGAAAGAAAGAGAGAGAGAGAGAGAAAGGTAGGTAAAGAGAAAGCTGGAGAGACAGGAAGAGGCAGGGGAGAGAGACGTGTGGATTTGCCTTCAGGTGGTAAACTTGGCATGATGGAACGTTGCTGTGAAGCCCCAGAGCACGAACCCCCCCCTCTCTCTCTCTCTCTCTCTCTCTCTCTGTTTATCTCTCCCTTTCTCTCTCTCTCTCTCTCTCTCTCTCTGTTTATCTCTCCCTTTCTCTCTCTCTCTCTCTCTCTCTCTGTTGATCTGCCTGCCAGGCCTGTCAGAGAACCCCGGGCTGTGATACACACACACACACACACACACAGACACACACAGACACGTACACACAATCACACACACACAGACACGCACACACACACACACACAGACCCCACACACACAGACGCACGCACACCACACACAAACACATGCACGCACACACACACACGAACACACACACACACCAGCTGGCCTGGTTTCACCGGCAAACTTTCCACTTAATCATAGCGCACTTATCAGATCTTTAAGTCCTCTATCTCGGCACGAACAGAGCTCCGCCCTCTAACGGCGAGGCGAGCTTCAAACGGCGGCGGTTCCCCGTCTGTCACCGGGGCGACACGGCGACGCCCGCAGCGCAGCGCGCTGACACACAAACACGGCTTTTGAAGCGCACTTCTCTGATGTGCTCGTCGGAGTTCACAGAGTTAGCGACGTGCACACATACACACACACACACATATGTCAGTGAGTTGCGATACTGGTGTTTGTGTTTGTGTGTATGTGCGGAGGGGAGTGTGTGTGTGTGTGTGTGTGGGGGGGGGTGGGGGAGAAAACCCAGATACTCTAATGAAGAAAGTCAGTAATTCTAGACAGGCAGAGAGACGGGGCAGCCCTTCTCCTCCAGACCCGGATCAGCTGGGAACAGCAGACCAGCTGGGAGGTGTTCTGGGTTGACAGACTGTGTTCGGAATCGCTCCCTATTCACTATATAGTGCACTATATAGGGCGTCAGCCATTTTGTTTGTAGTGTCCCAATTCTCCACAGAATTTCCGTTCCCTATATAGTCCACTATTTATTACCCACAATTCACCTTGATTTGCAGGGAACAGTGCATGTACCCTACATTTTCTCTGTTCCCTAGGTAGTTCACTACATGGTGAACCCTATATAGGGAATAGGGAGTGAGGGAACGAGGGAGCGATTCCCAACACAGCTATATATTGGGCGAAAAAGTGTCCAGGAATATCTCAACTGGATTGATGTCATAACCGGGCTGTATCAAAACTCAAGAATGGCAACATATCAGTATCCAGCCAGTTAGGATTCTGTATATTGATGATATACAGAATATACAAATCTACTGTACAAAGTCCTAACACACCGTATACCGATACGTTCCCATTCCGGAGTTCATCCACCTGGCACCCACCTGGCTCTGTCCCTTTCTCTCACATTCCTCTTTCCTCCATCTTGGATTTCCTCTCCTTCTTTCGCTTCAACCCGCAATCTGTTTCGCTCTCAGAAAAGCTATTTCACCATCCGTCAGCTCGGCCCTGCCGCCACCAGGCCAGCGCCTTGGAGACGCAGATCTGAAAGCCCTCCAAATGGATGCTTAACTCGGAGAAATCTCAGACAGCCCGGGACCATGAATATTTCATCAGCACCACCCGCGGCCGGAGCGCGCCCTGCGACAGACAGACAGACAGGCAGACAGACAGGCAGGCAGACAGACAGACAGACAGGAAGGCAGACAGACAGGAAGGCAGACAGACAAATAGACAGACAGACAGGCAGGAAGGCAGTAAGACAGACAGACAGACAGACAGACAGACAGACAGACAGACAGACAGACAGACAGACAGACAGACAGACAGGCAGACAGACAAGCAGACGGCACGGCACGCCTTCTCTTTTCTCCTGCTTTTTACCCTCCGTTCCTCTTTCTCTCTCTCCCTCTCTATTTCTCTATTTCTCTCTCTCCCTCTCTCTATATCTCTCTCTCTATTTCACCCTCTCTCTCTCTCTCTATTTCCCTCTCTCTCCCTCTCTATTTCTCTCTTTCTCTTTATCTCTATCCCTCTCTCTACCCCCCTCTCTCTCTGAATCTCTCTCTCGCTCTCTATTTCCCTCTCTCTCTATCTCTCTTTATTTCCCTCTCTCTCTTTCGCTCTCTCTATATCTCTCTCTCTCTCTCATTCTCTCTATTGCTCTCTCCCTTTACATCCAGTCCCTTTCTCTCTCTCTCTCTCGCTCCCTCCCTCCCTCCCTCCCTCCTCATTTCATATCTCTTCCACCTCTCTCTCTCTCTCTCTGTCTCTGTGATGCCCTCCTCTCCTGTGGCATGTTGCCATGTGTCTGTGGGTCTAATTGGTCTGGAGCATCTGTGCTAACACAGCAGAGACAGAGAGAGACAGGGAGAGAGAGAGGGAGGAGAGATGAGTGAGGGTGAGACAGGATAAATAAGAGATAGTGACTGAGAGAGAGAAAGAGAGAGAAAGAGAGAGAGGAAAGAGAGACTTTTGACTTCTAAACTGCCTTTGTTTGCAGTCTTCAGTCCAAAAATCGAAGAGAGAGAGGGAGAGAGAGAGAGGGAGAGAGAGGGAGAGGGAGAGAGAGAGAGAGAGGGAGAGAGAGAGAGAGAGAGATGGAGAGAGAGGGAGAGAGAGAGAGGGTGAGAGAGAGAGACTAATGGAGCATTGCCTAGAAAAGCCAGCTTGTGTGTGGGGCTGCAGTGTAGTGCCAGCGCCAGGCGGGTAACCAGGGCCATGTGTGTGTGAGATGTGTGTGTGAGTGAGGGCAGGACGACCCAC
The DNA here is from genome assembly GCF_949987555.1 of Borostomias antarcticus. Classification (NCBI taxonomy): domain Eukaryota; kingdom Metazoa; phylum Chordata; class Actinopteri; order Stomiiformes; family Stomiidae; genus Borostomias; species Borostomias antarcticus. The sequence goes on from NW_028176021.1 coordinate 2,909, forward strand.
TGAGACTCTGCACAACCGGGCTGGAGATGAGCTTCAAAGACATGACACAGTCTCTCTCGGGTTAGCACAACACGAGACAACGCTGCACGACACGACACCATGCTACACAACACGACATGACTGACACGACAACGCTACATAACACGCACAACACGACATGACACGATGCTACATAACACACACGACACGACATGACAACACCGCACAACATGACACGATGCTACACAACAAAATATGACACGATACAACGCTACACAACGCTGCACAACAAAGCACCGCACAACACGACACAATGTTACACCACACTGCACAACGCAACACTACATGACATGACACGACGCTACAAAACTGTACAACACAATACTGCACAACACAACATGACGCTACACAACACATCACTACACATCACTACACAACACTGCACAACACAGCACTACACAACGCTACACATCACATCCCTACACAACACTACACTACACGATGCACCACACAACACCACATAACACGACACTGCATGACGCTACACAACACTACACAACACTTGGGATGCCGGAGCAAGTGGGATCGCCCACCCAGTCTGTACAGCTGTACCCCCTCATGATCTGGCTACTAACAGCCCCCCTCCCAGAGCCCACCCTGCTCACGCCCCAGCTGAACCCTCTCATGATCTGCGGGAGGGGGTACATCCTGGGTCCACTACCAGGGGGCTTGGTTATTTGCTGCTGTCGTCCTTCAGTGCTTCTGGGAGATCTCTCCATCGTTGGTGTCACGGTCGGATCCGTCTAGTCTCTGTGTCTGTCATTGTGTGGGATGGTGATTGGTTTGAAGAGGCTTAGGGGCGGGTCTGACTCAGGGAGGGTTTGAACTTAACCCGGGAGGAGACGGAAGAGAGGAGCCCGTGGACCCAGCGTCTCACCGGGAAGCCAAACTTTTCCCTTAGGACATTGATTAAGACCGTGACTTAACCCTGTAGAAATCCTGTGTCCGTCTGTCTCGTTAGCCGCTTCGGTGGCTCTTCGCGCTACACTGAGAGTAGCAACTCAAGGTTTGGGCTGGCCGCTCATGGAAGCCAGGCTGCCCTCCCAAGAAGGCTTGGATCAATTACTGGAGCGACCATCAGTAGCCTACTGCGTCCAGGTAGGACCCGCCTAACCCAACCTGTTCAGGTACAACATATTCCACGCCGATGACAGACCGGAGCTTAGAGTGCACGGCTCAGTTTCTAGCCCGAGGTAACCCCTAGACTACCGAGTTCGCGTTAATGATTCTCGAATGGTATCTGGCCGTGACAGTTGGTCCCGTTGAGACCGGTTCCTGGCGCTCTTCAGCGAGCTCCACCACGTCTTCATCATACAGCACCACTGCCTCATCCTCATCATCCTCACCGTCTTCATCACAGTCACTCTGACACTCAGGATTGGGGTTCAGTTGTGTTTGGGAGTCCTCCTCACGGTCTCTGTCACCGTTTGCCTCATGTTCTGACTGTGCTTCCGGCGTTTGAACAGGCGAGGGAGCGCCAGTGGGCCTCAATCTTGCTCCAAAAGATCCTGATCTTTCCACACACTATATAGACAGCATAACATAACACAACACTACACGATACAACAGTACACAACAGTACACAAACACTACACAACACAATAAAAAACTACACAATGCAACACAATTCAACAGTACACGACACAGAATAAAACACTCACAATACATTACACAACACAAAACACAACAGTACACAATACAGCACTACACTACACAACACAATAAAACATTCAGGGGCGAATTCACTAAAGGATTGCGCAGCTTTTCCTGACGCAAAGCCTGTGCAAATAAGTCAAAAATTATGTTTGCTATTCACAAAGCCCTCGCAAAGGGTGAAATACGGTGTTAACTGCGTTGCGTTCGTCATTGCGTTGCTCTGCGCCGGTGTTATTAGCTCATATTTAAATTAGGTAATATGGGCGGAGAATGTTCCCCTTTCTATGCAAATGAACATTATTGCAAAACCCGCCCAATTCACAAACATCGGCGCAAATTGCCTCACGCAGTTAAAGTGAAATTAATACCGTTTTCAGAAACGTGGTGGTATTTAAGCGCAAGGGGTGTGTCGCGGTCAGCCTGTCCGCTGATCATGGCAGCAGTGATTGTTGCGAGGCGAAGGCATCGCAATGCCAGGCATGTTGTTCGTGAGAGAATATTTAGAAGAAGGTCACTTTTTGATTTAACACTAGAACCACCGCGGTAACTGTTTGGACACCAGAGCGCGCAGCTCTTCAGCCAACTGGAGGATGAAGTCGCGTCTGGGGAGGCTCAGTTGACTATGCGTCTCTCCACCCGTCCCCAGCGAGTCCAAGCTCCCCCAATTAATATAATAGCCTACATAGCACGAAACTGTGCGTATAGTCTATACGCGAAACTGCGCATTCCCTATAGCTGTTCATTGAACGGCTGGGGGCCGATATAGGTATAAATAAATAAATAAAAACATAGCCTACACAATATTTGTTTTATTTGAATGGTCTTGAAAATATTTTGCTTTTGTATCATAGGTGACGGCAGGTATCATCTTCAGCCATGGATGATGACTCCCGTGCGTAATCCTTCCAACGTTGGAGAGGCGGCGTACAACTGGGCTCACATCAGGACGCGCGGTGTGATTGAGTGCACATTTGGAATCCTGAAAAGCCGTTTAGATGCCTAGATCGTACCGGTGGGGCAATGTTATACACTCCCCCAAAAGTATGCCAGATCATCGTGCTGCAACTTGCATAACATAAAATGACAATTTTTCCTTTGTTCGTCTTTTTAAATCCTCCACACCTCCGTTTGCAGTCTTCCGCGTTTACACACACAAATGGCACTGACTGATTGGGAAATTAAAAACCAAATATGATTTTTTGCTGCAGTCGTGATATTTTTTGCCGAAAGCTGTGAGACATGTTTTTGAACCTCGTCCGTGAGGCCTTCAAGTTCGCTGTCTGAAAATCGTATCTTTCTTTTTCTGTCTGCCATCGTCCAATGATATGCATACGAGTTGTATGCGCTGTATGCGCAGTATTTATAGTCATTTCCTATATCAGCAGCAAATTGCACTCAGCCGCAAACACCGAATGGGCGTGTTTGCGCTGGGATATTATTAGCGCAATATCTTTAGTGAATAGGTTTTTAAAACGGAGCACATAGCGGGCGCAACTGACGCGCAATATTATGGTGCAATTAGCGGGCGCAATTTGCTTTAGTGAATTCGCCCCTCATACTTTATCTCAGCTTAGCTCCGCACAGAACAGCATGACACACAGGACAAAAACTCCACTTCGGCGCCGGCTCATTTACCCGGCGACGGCTAGAGACCATGAGAAGAAAACAAACGATCATCATTCAACATATGTCCTCTCCTCCCGCATTAAAGAGCCCTGCTTTTTATACACCCACTCTCTGGAGCTTTCCACATATTTATTTGCTGAGCGAGGGTCCAACCATGAGAGCTGAGAGCCCCTGCTGAGCCAGTAAGGGCAAGGGCAGGCCGCACACTTCTACAGGCACGGTGGGTTTATGGCCCTGTATATCAACTCCAGGGTGAAACGTGTGTGTGTGTGTGTGTGTGTGTGTGTGTGTGTGTGTGTGGTGAGTTTTTAAGTCGCGTTTTCCTCTTAAGGTCAGGAAACATTCTTGGAAACTGGAAAACAGGAAACTGTTCTTGTTTTTGCGTCAACTATTGTGAATGAAATTTCACTCTCACCAATGTGTTACCATTTGTCCTTTTCTGTTTTCTTACCCGACTGTTCTTCTTCAGTTCATTATTTTACAACTTCTGTGAAACAATCTTTCAGTCCGTTCGCATAGACAACCACCATTTTGTTTCTGCGTGACATCACTTCCCTGTCCTGTTCGTCCTGATTGACGTCACTTCCTCTCCCACGTTATAAGACCAGACTCCCTCGTCCATTCATTCACTTCTGAGCGAGGGAGACACTTCCTGTTCAGAGTCCGGTTTGCAAATCCTAACTTCAGAATAAACCTATTGTCTTTGTTTGAACCCAGCTTGAAGCGACCGCTCGCGTGTTCTTGGAAATCAAACTTAAACCAAGTCTGTTTGCGAGGGAGATAGCGTGAGATGAGATGAGATGAGATGAGATGAGATGAGATGAGATGAGGTGAGATGAGGTGAGATGAGATGAGATGAGATGAGATGAGATGAGGTGAGATGAGATGAGATGAGATGAGATGAGATGAGATGAGATGAGATGAGATGAGGTGAGATGAGATGAGATGAGATGAGATGAGATGAGGTGAGATGAGATGAGATGAGATGAGGTGAGATGAGATGAGATGAGGTGAGATGAGATGAGATGAGGTGAGATGAGATGAGGTGAGATGAGATGAGATGAGATGAGATGAGGTGAGATGAGATGAGATGAGATGAGGTGAGGTGAGGTGAGGTGAGATGAGATGAGATGAGATGACATGAGATGAGGTGAGGTGAGGTGAGGTGAGGTGAGATGAGATGAGGTGAGATGAGATGAGATGAGATGAGGTGAGATGAGGTGAGATGAGATGAGGTGAGGTGAGATGAGATGAGATGAGATGAGATGAGA
>NW_028176021.1:12500-16470 GCF_949987555.1 Borostomias antarcticus
TGCCTCCCGCGTCCGTCCCGCGTCCCAACACAGCCCTGACACCCTGCCTCCCGCATCCCAACACAGCCCTGACACCCTGCCTCCCGCGTCCCTCCCGCGTCCCAACACAGCGCTGACACCCTGCCTCCCGCGTCCCAACACAGCGCTGACACCCTGCCTCCCGCGTCCCAACACAGCGCTGACACCCTGCCTCCCGCGTCCCAACACAGCCCTGACACCCTGACACCCTGCCTCCCGCGTCCCTCCCGCGTCCCAACACAGCCCTGACACCCTGCCTCCCGCGTCCCAACACAGCCCTGACACCCTGCCTCCCACGTCCCAACACAGCCCTGACACCCTGCCTCCCGCGTCCCAACACAGCCCTGACACCCTGCCTCCCGCGTCCAACACAGCCCTGACACCCTGCCTCCCGCGTCCCAACACAGCGCTGACACCCTGCCTCCCGCATCCCAACACAGCCCTGACACCCTGCCTCCCAACACAGCCCTAACACCCTGCCTCCCAACACAGCGCTGACACCCTGCCTCCCGCATCCCAACACAGCCCTGACACCCTGCCTCCCAACACAGCCCTGACACCCTGCCTCCCAACACAGCCCTGACACCCTGCCTCCCAACACAGCCCTGACACCCTGCCTCCCGCGTCCCAACACAGCCCTGACACCCTGCCTCCCGTGTCCCAACACAGCCCTGACACCCTGCCTCCCGCGTTCCAACACAGCCCTGACACCCTGCCTCCCGTGTCCCAACACAGCCCTGACACCCCGCCTCCCGCGTCCCTCCCGCGTCCCAACACAGCCCTGACACCCTGCCTCCCAACACAGCGCTGACACCCTGCCTCCCAACACAGCGCTGACACCCTGCCTCCCGCGTCCCTCCCGCGCCCAACACAGCGCTGACACCCTGACACCCTGCCTCCCGCGTCCCTCCCGCGTCCCTCCCGCGTCCCAACACAGCGCTGACACCCTGCCTCCCGCGTCCCAACACAGCGCTGACACCCTGCCTCCCGCGTCCCAACACAGCCCTGACACCCTGCCTCCCGCGTCCAACACAGCGCTGACACCCTGCCTCCCGCGTCCCTCCCGCGTCCAACACAGCCCTGACACCCTGCCTCCCGCGTCCAACACAGCCCTGACACCCTGCCTCCCGCGTCCAACACAGCGCTGACACCCTGCCTCCCGCGTCCAACACAGCGCTGACACCCTGCCTCCCAACACAGCCCTGACACCCTGCCTCCCGCGTCCCAACACAGCCCTGACACCCTTCCTCCCAACACAGCGCTGACACCCTGCCTCCCGCGTCCCAACACAGCCCTGACACCCTGCCTCCCAACACAGCGCTGACACCCTGCCTCCCGCGTCCCTCCCGCGTCCCAACACAGCTCTGACACCCTGCCTCCCGCGTCCCAACACAGCGCTGACACCCTGCCTCCCGCGTCCCAACACAGCGCTGACACCCTGCCTCCCGCGTCCCAACACAGCACTGACACCCTGCCTCCCGCGTCCAACACAGCACTGACACCCTGCCTCCCGCGTCCAACACAGCCCTGACACCCTGCCTCCCGCGTCCAACACAGCACTGACACCCTGCCTCCCGCGTCCCTCCCGCGTCCAACACAGCACTGACACCCTGCCTCCCGCGTCCAACACAGCCCTGACACCCTGCCTCCTGCGTCCAACACAGCGCTGACACCCTGCCTCCCGCGTCCCAACACAGCGCTGACACCCTGCCTCCCAACACAGCCCTGACACCCTGCCTCCCAACACAGCCCTGACACCCTGACACCCTGCCTCCCGCATCCCAACACAGCGCTGACACCCTGACACCCTGCCTCCCGCGTCCCAACACAGCACTGACACCCTGCCTCCCGCGTCCCTCCCGCGTCCCAACACAGCCCTGACACCCTGCCTCCCCCGTCCCAACACAGCCCTGACACCCTGACACCCTGCCTCCCGCATCCCAACACAGCGCTGACACCCTGACACCCTGCCTCCCGCGTCCCAACACAGCACTGACACCCTGCCTCCCGCGTCCCTCCCGCGTCCCAACACAGCCCTGACACCCTGCCTCCCGCGTCCCAACACCGCGCTGACACCCTGCCTCCCTATTTCACTTCCTTTCAAAAGGATTTCAACGGCAGACGTGACGTTTGTTGTACTCGGCTCGAGTAAATAAACACAATATTGTACAAGTCATATAGAGGATTTTGGAACCCCGCGAGGGGCCAGGAGACGAGCGTCGGCGTCCTCCTCCATCCGGCAGGCTCGCCAGGCAGCCACATGCGGCGTCCGCTCCTGCCCTCTGCGCTGATTAGCACGCTGCACGCCAAAGTCGTCCAGAAGGCGATTAAAGACCTCATTCCTCCTCATTTCCAGAGATCACAGGGAGCTGCGCAGCATTAAAAGGTAAGAATCTTGTAATTAGGCCAAACTGACGAGGGGGGGGGGGGGTCTGCTTTCCTCCAGCTCCTTATCAAAGGCTTAACGGAGCCCGATCCCACCCGGGTGATTAGAGAGCATTCACCCGGCCGCCATCACGACGGTTAATAACCACACGCTCCTCCGGCCGCCATCATGACGGTTAATAACCACACACTCCTCCGGCCGCCATCACGACGGTTAATAACCACACGCTCCTCCGGCCGCCATCACGACAGTTAATAACCACACACTCCTCGGGCCGCCATCACAACGGTTAATAACCACACACTCCTCCGGCCGCCATCACAACGGTTAATAACCACACACTCCTCCGGCCGCCATCACGACGGTTAATAACCACCCGGCCGCCATCACGGCGGTTAATAACCACGCGGCCGCCATCACGACGGTTAATAACCACGCGGCCGCCATCACGACGGTTAATAAACACGCGGCCGCCATCACGACGGTTAATAACCACGCGGCCGCCATCACGACGGTTAATAACCACCCGGCCGCCATCACGACGGTTAATAACCACCCGGCCGCCATCACGACGGTTAATAACCACCCGGCCGCCATCACGATGGTTAATAACCACCCGGTCGCCATCACGATGGTTAATAACCACCCGGTCGCCATCACGACGGTAAATAACCACGCGGTCGCCATCACGACGGATAATAATCACACGCTCCTCCGGCCGCCATCACGACGGTAAATAACCATACACTCCTCCGGCCGCCATCACGACGGTTAATAACCACGCGGTCGCCATCACGACGGTTAATAACCACGCGGCCGCCATCACGACGGTTAATAACCACGCGGCCGCCATCACGATGGTTAATAACCACGCGGCCGCCATGACGACAGTTAATAACCACCCGGCCGCCATCACGACGGTTAATAACCACCCGGCCGCCATCACGACGGTTAATAACCACCCGGCCGCCATCACGACGGTTAATAACCACCCGGCCGCCATCACGACGGTTAATAACCACCCGGCCGCCATCACGACGGTTAATAACCACGCGGTCGCCATCACGACGGTTAATAACCACGCGCTCCTCCGGTAACACGGCAAACGCAGCCCTGGCTGTGACACCCCAGACTTCACCTCCTGCAATGAACAACGGATGGAGAGATAAAAGGAGGTGTGGCTGGATAAAAGAAGGAGGACAGAGAGATGAAAGAGCAGAAGGTCTAGATTTAATGGGGGGGAAGGGGGGGGACGGACAGACAGAGAGACAGAAAGACAGAGAGACAGAAAGACAGAGAGACGGACAGACAGAGAGACAGAAAGACAGAGAGACAGAAAGACAGAGACAGAAAGACAGAGAGACAGAAAGACAGGCAGGCAGACAGACAGGCAGACAGACAGACAGACAGACAGACAGACAGACAGACAGACAGACAGACAGACAGACAGACAGGTATGGAGGCAGGTCTGCAGGCAGGCAGCTGGGTCTCGGGGGAAGTGTGTGAGTCTAGAGAGATAGATCCTCTCCCTCATATGAGAGGGCAGGATACTCTCACTCTCCTCCG
>NW_028176020.1:0-2500 GCF_949987555.1 Borostomias antarcticus
AGAGAGAGAGAGAGGGAAAGGGAGAGAGGGGGAGAGAGAGAGAGAGAGAGAGAGAGAGAGGGAGAGAGAGACAGGTCCCATGTGTTTGAAGCATCTAGGCCGACTCCGTGTTTTTGATCAGCCATGCGTCTGAGTTGTGGAGATCAGAAAGTGGATCAGCGCCTCCCCGGGGATCTCAGTTTACGCCCGTCACCACCAGAGGAGAGAGAACGTAATTAAGAGTTTGTTAAGATGCCCAAATGCCTTCTCATCCCCCCCCCAACACACATGCGTACATCCCTCCCTCCTCCTCCTCCTCCCCTCCTCCCCTCCTCCTGGTCCCTCTAGCTCTGATCCAGCCATAGATTAAACATCTCGTTCCCCCCGAGCGGAGCACCACGTGACGCCCGCCGCCCGGACTGATCATCTGAAGGGGTAATTAGTGAGCGTGACAATCCCTGAGACGCACTGTGAGATGGATTAGTCTGACCGGGGTCTCCGTCGCACAGTACCAGAGGAAGGAAACAATGTGTGTGTGTAGGTGTGTGTGTGTGTGTGTGTGCGTCAACGCTCCAATGAGTGTTCATTATCTTCGTCTTATCGTCTTTATTCTCTATGCCTGACTGTGTGAGACAGTTGCTGCTCACGTATTTGTGTGCAGGGGCGTCATTCAACCCAAAACACTGAGGGGGCACGAGTATTTGTGTGCGAGGCGTTATTAGCGTGCGTTGCACGCGCAAACGTTTTTTTGTGCATTTTTGCAGTTTAAAATCAGGACACAGCACACTACCAGTTGTCACTCAAGCGGTGTGAAATTAAACTTACCGGTAGCGTTCTTTCACGGACTTTCAAAATAAAAGTAAGGGAAAACAAATCAACTTTTTTTTACTCACTTGGCATTGGTCCGAATGATATACTGTATACTGAAGTATGAAGTATATTGAATCTGATATACTGAATAGCCTAATATGTGGAGGACCTGTTCATCAGTTAAGGACAACCTTAATCTAAATGTATGCAAGCAGACCATGAAAACGTGTTTATCTGAGACGAGGCGGGGGGGGGGGGGGGGGGGAGGGGTGCGGGCTTCCAGGTCCAGTGTTAATTTGGAAGAAACCAAATCCACCGGGAAAGAGGGTGTTTGGCTTTTTGAAAGAGGTTATGGTGGCTTTTCGAGGTGGTCTATGACATAATTAAAATAATACATTCAGCTCAGTAAAGAAAATAATCATAGCCCTGCATTATAAAATGTAATGGTAAACAAACAATAACAGAAATGTATTTTTTTTTAAAATAACACCCCCAAATCTGAGGGGGCACGTGCCCCGTCAAGTTCTATAGGCATGACGCTTCTGGGTGTGTGTATAGCCTGGGTCCGGCTGTCAGCACAGTCAACTGCCTGGCAACAACGCTCACTTGAGTTACACACTGGATTTGATGGTGATTGTTCCAAATCACAGTATGTGTGTGTGTGCATGTGTATGCATGTGTGTGTGTGCATGTGTTTGTGTGCATCCATGGTATCATATTTATACATGTGATGGGAGGAGGGGACATGTTGCTACTGTATGCATAATGCATCTATGTCTGTGTGTATGTGTGTGTGCATGCGTCTGCCTGTGTATACGCGCGTGTGTGTGTGTGTGTGGGTGTGCTCGGTTGAGTGTATATGCACGCTGGTGTGTTTGGCATTATTTGCAGGGAATAAAGTTTAACTCTTTGCGCCGGTTCATTCCGATGTGTGATTCCATCCACTGGCCGATGCTGGGGGAGCGCGGGCAGACCTCTGGGCGTCTCTCTGGGCGTGTTTCCAGGCGTGTCTCCCGGCGTGTCTCCGGGCGTGTCTCCCGGCATCTCTCCGGGCGTCTCTCTGAGCGTGTCTCCCGGCGTGTCTCCGGCATGTCTCCGGGCGTGTCTCCGGGCGTCTCTCTGGGTGTGTTTCTGGGCCTTTCTCTGGGCTTGTCTCTGAGCACGTCTCCGGGCGTGCCTCCAAGCGTGTCTCTGGGCCTTTCTCTGGGCGTGTCTGTGGGCGTGTCTCTCGGGGCGTGTCTCTCAGGGCGTGTCTCTGGGCCTTTCTCTGGGCGTGTCTGTGGGCGTGTCTCTCGGGGCGTGTCTCTCAGGGCGTGTCTCTGGGCCTTTCTCTGGGCGTGTCTGTGGGCGTGTCTCTCGGGGCGTGTCTCTCAGGGCGTGTCTCTGGGCGTGTCTCTGGGCCGTGTCTCTGGGGCGTGTCTCTGGGCGTGTCTCTGGGGCGTGTCTCTGGGCGTATCTCTCGGGGCGTGTCTCTCGGGGCGTGTCTCCCGGGGCGTGTCTCTCGGGGCGTGTCTCGGGGTGTGTCTCTCAGGGTGTGTCTCTCGGGGCGTGTCTTTCTGGGCCGTGTCTCTCTGGGTGTGTCTCTGGGGCGTGTCTCTGGGCGTATCTCTCGGGGCGTGTCTCCCGGGGCGTGTCTCTCGGGGCGTGTCTCGGGGTGTGTCTCTCAGGGCGTGTCTCTCGGGGCGTGTCTCGGGGTGTGTCTCTCGGGGTG
>NW_028176020.1:7500-17500 GCF_949987555.1 Borostomias antarcticus
GGCACTAACAAATGCAGCAACAACAATAAATACAGCAATTTCAGCAATAAATATCAACATAAATAAAGGTAATGTAGCAGAGGGACAGACCCTCCTATAGAAGGTGAGGTCATATTTATTGCTCTATTTGAAACCTGGGTTCATAAGTCCTTATCCTTCCAGATTGGCCCAGTGACACTTCTTACTGCCACCAACTATTTTTTGGAGTCCATTGATTGTAGTGATGTTGGAAGACTGTTCCAAACTCTAGCTCTGGTATAAGTGAAGGTACATTTTCCTACTGATGTCCTAAATCTCACATGTTTACAATGGAGTCATTAGCCCTGGTCTTGTGGTTGTGGGATTCACTAACCCATCAAAAATACCCTGTGAAATAACTTGGTGCCTGATCAAAATAGATTCCATGGACCCGTCTTCACTTTAGCATTGCCACTCTATCCTCGACTCTGAGCCTCCAAGGACTTTAAAATGGAGAGCGTCTAGGTGAGTGTGTGGGGGGAGTTTCACAACTACTTTGATGAGCTAATTTTGTGCAGTTTGTTGTCTATTTCTAGTCTTTTGGGAATGGTACTGTACCAACAAGCATAATCAAAATGTCTGTGGACTAGAGACACTGCCAGTGTCTTCAAGGTTGAAATGTTCAGGTACTTTGATTTCCTAGTTAAAAATGTTATGGTTTTTTATGGACTTTTTCTAAAACTTTTCAATTTCCTCACCAGACATAGTACTGTCCAGTTTACCCAGGTAGTTTACTGTTGATTTGGCCGTTAAAACAGAGCCTTGGGCTGAAATGTTAAAATCTGGAGAGCTTCTTAATTTACATTTTGAATCGAATAATATAGCTTCAGTTTTACCCAGATATAAGGACACTTTGTTGTCAGCTAGCCAGTGTTGAATGCCTTTTGAAGGTCCCGCTTCACCATACCACACCCTGTAACCCTGGTCTATAAGGTAGAACAAGCAGGTGTCAATGGAGTATGATTTCCTAAAACTAGATTGGTAAGTCTAATATAGTCGTTTATTTGCTCAATACTTCATATCAGAATCAGAATCTATATTATACAGTTATCCTAGAGTATATGATGAAATATGACATGATACTGTATATGCTATTTTAAAGTTAAAACTGTAAAAAACAAAACAAACAAAAAGCAGGATCAGATATGTGCAGGCTAGCTTAAATCACTTCCATTATCCACAAGATAATGTGCCTTGAGATAGCCTAGCAGTATAAACTTACATTCAGTATGATAATATTCAGTATTCATACAGGGGGTTCAATGTAGCTATATTTGTCACTTTGAATACATACTGTAGCTATAACATCATACGACTGACTAAAAACCGTGGTTACAATAGATATGTAGCTAGTTATTACCAAACTAATGTTAACTTGCTAGCTACTGTAACTACAGTACAGCAGCTAGCAGCAGCTACAATAATGTTAATGCTTAATGATATAGCTAACTACATACAGTAGGTAATGTACCCACCGTTTTTAGATGTCTTCTGATGTTGGTAGCTATGTTTGTGGACAGTTCTAAATGGACATGCTGGCATTCAAGTGAAAACAATACCTTTCTTCTGGCTAGCTAGTCTTTCCTCACTAAACAATAGTTATGCATTGTAACCCTATTTCTATGAGTGGAGCGGAGCCAGCTACATTGACTGAAGAAAAAAAAACATACATGCACCTGTGTCCAACCAGGTCCGGTGCACATATAAGTGGGCTTCGCCTGCACAACTGCTCCTAACTGATATTTTCAGCGAGCAGACTGCGGGATCAGCAAGTCTGTTCCCTGTGGGGCTCCGCTCCACTCATAGAACTAGGGTTACAATGTGTAACCATCATTGTATTTCGTGGAGCTCCGCCCCACAGGGCTAGCTCCTATTGGCATAAGCAGAGCTACACGACCGCACCATACACTCTTGCTGGCCCCAGTAACAAAAGACTGGCCAGCCAGGACACAAGCTACAGTAGTGCTCCAAGCTGAGACCATATTAAAAGTTGTCCCACCAGCACTGGCCCTTCCCCGCCACACTCGGTCTATCACAGCCGAGGGCAAGGAGAGGTACGTGAGGGGAGAGCCGGACCGGAAGCGTTACATTATAACATAGCCCGTCCTAGCCTCACCCACAGACAGGAGTTGAGCGCCACTCATCAGACGGTCCCGCCCTGGGACGCCATGTCTAAAGCTGACTCACGCTGGCGGCTGAGCCTAACACAGATGACACCACAGAGACAGAGGACATGGATAAAAGATAATAACAGACAAACGGAAATGGAGATGACCAAGTCGCCGCGGCACAAATGTCCTCCACAGACACCATTGAACAGGGCAACCGATGTGGCCACGCCCCTCGTAGAGTGTGCCCGAACAGCCCCAGGCAGAGGACGACCCACAGTCTCATAAGACTTGGAGATGTCCTCACAAATCCACTGGGAGAGATGTTGTGGAAGGTGAAAATGTATTACCACCACAGTGTACGTTATTCTTTCTAATATGACTTACTCAGTTCAGCACCTGACTAATTCAGATTATTGTTAGTGTGTTAATAACAGTATTTCTGACACTGCCATGTCGATAACTAGTCTGTTATCGATATGGCTACCTTGCTAGTTACTGTCTTAGTTAGTTATTAGTTACTTGCTCTGAGACTGACAGATTTGTATCTGTTTTGTACACAGAAAGGCATCACACCACAGTTAGCCTATAGAGATGGACAAGACGGTCCCAAACAAGTAGTGTCACCTGGGACCGTCTTGTCCATCTGTATATGGCTGTGATGTGATGCCTTTCTGTGTACAGGTCAGATAAAAACCATGTCAAACCGAAGCAAGTCTCAGAGCCATTCCTGCTACAATGGTTAACTGTAAACTAGCAGGAACTGTAAACTGTATTACAGTGGTTACACTAGCTAACTAGGTTCTGTACCTACCTGACAGGTCCAGTCAACTTCAATTTCTACACTTTTGTAAACAAGTTAAACCAACAATTACCTGTCAGGATCTTATGTGAACGGCTAATATTAGCTAGCTAACTTAAGGTTTCTAAAATACAACACTTTGCTTCTCAACCCTGTGCTGTGCTGTTCCACCCTGCACTGCATCACTCTCTACTGCTGGGTTTGGTGACTCAATCCTAGAATATATAAAAACACTGTACACTTTATCAAACTCAGCCTATGAGAGATTAAGCCATGATCTGTAAGTAAGTTTTCTCCTTTTAACTCAACCCTGTCGCATTTCTGTTTAAGCTTTTAAAATAATGTAACTTAAGAAATGAAAGGAAATAATTAATATCTGCATTGCCTGAGTAGGAGCAAAACATCAAAATTTAGCCAGCTTGGTAACGGTAAACTATACGTAGGTAATGTAGCTAGCTAACGTGGCTATCACATCAGATCAGGATTTCCAACATAAACATATTTAACAGGCAGTTCCTTGACCACCTACATAAAGTAATGACCTTGACCTATAAAGATTATCCTTACCTTTCACATGTAATGTTGCTTTTTATAAAATATTAACATTAAAAGTGTGCTTTCAGTGTTGTACTGAAAGGCATGCATTTTTGTTCCAAAGGTTACTAGAAGTAGAAAAGGTGAAATCATCTGATATTCGTGAGAGATTTTCTCACCTCATGACATTGATAGAAGGTCGTCAAGGGTTCTTTTTTAAGATACAGTGCCAAACATTGTTATATGAACTGAATATGCTTTAAAATAACGTTTTACCTTTTTACTAACCCTATACTGAAAGACATTGATGAAGTGCAAAAGTCGGGACAAAAGTTTTTAAAATATGTTTTAGATACAGTATTTTACCCATTTTTCTATATATTGTTGCAAACACTAACACAATTATGCAATGGGTGTTCATTTATATTTTAGGATGAATTTCTACATATTAATATCACTTTTGTCAAACATTTTTTTCCCGGGACAGTTATACTGAATGACATTTGGACTTAAATGAGTACTTTGCAACAGGAATATTTCTGGGTCAGAAAAAGGGTAAGAGTTGAGGGATTTAATATTATATTTATACATATATGTATATTGTTATGTTAAATTGATGGCCAAATGTACACGTCACTTCTTTAACCTATACAGTTACTGTATATACAGTATATATATATATATATATCTACACTAGAGCCTTATATTTCATCTGTATTATACAGTTTCCTACGGTATATGATCAAAGATGATACTGTATATTGATCTGAATATAATCTAAAATATACAGTTCTCATATATGATGAAAGATGATATATAGAACTTTTATAATATATATTATACATTCCTTCTATATGATGAAAAAATATATATTGAGCTTTATATAATCTGTATTTTTTTATGTATTTTTTAATAGGATATTTGGTGGTGTATAGTACTTTCTTCGATAACACACATATGGTTTTGTGGCCTGTTGTTCTGACAAAACTACTAAAGTATTCAAGGGTAAATGTTCCTCACGCACATGCTTATACAACGTAACACACCGTACAGTACATGATTATACAACGTAACACACCGTACAGTACATGATTATACAACGTAACACACCGTACAGTACATGATTATACAACGTAACACACCGTACAGTACATGCCCGTTCATGTCTGTCTCATTCTCTCTCTCTGTCCTGCATCTCCCTCCCTCCCTCCTCTCCGCTGTTCCTCTCTGCTTATACTGTATATCCAATCCAATCCTCTTTATTTATCTGGCACATTTTACAAACGCAATGTTACCAAATTGCTGCACAAAAACACAGTGAAATACAAGTAATAACACATAACACACTAAAACACACAAAACACAGCTAGTGATTTAGAACAGTACAAGACACAAATACAGAAGACCACAAGCACAGAAGACCACAAACACAGAAGACCACAAACACAGAAGACCACAAATACAGAAGACCACAAATACAGAAGACCACAAGCACAGAAGACCACAAGCACAGAAGACCACAAATACAGAAGACCACAAATACAGAAGACCACAAGCACAGAAGACCACAAGCACAGAAGACCACAAATACAGAAGACCACAAATACAGAAGACCACAAGCACAGAAGACCACAAGCACAGAAGACCACAAATACAGAAGACCACAAATACAGAAGACCACAAATACAGAAGACCACAAATACAGAAGACCACAAGCACAGAAGACCACAAATACAGAAGACCACAAATACAGAAGACCACAAGCACAGAAGACCACAAGCACAGAAGACCACAAGCACAGAAGACCACAAATACAGAAGACTACAAATACAGAAGACCACAAGCACAGAAGACCACAAGCACAGAAGACCACAAATACAGAAGACCACAAGCACACACACTGAATTAAAAGCCAAGGAAAAGGAATGTGACTTCAGGCCAGATTTAAACGTTTCAAGGGTGGTATCTGTCACATTGCTGAGGTGAGTCGTCTATCTCCTGACTTATTCATGATATGACTTTTAATATTATTCACTCTGACACTGGAGTCTCGCATCTCAAATTAAAATCCTCCAGGCAAAGTGTGCACTTAAGCTTGTGCTTGTGTGTGTGTGTTTGTGTATGATGAGTGCATGTGCTTATCTGTGGTGTGTGTGTGTGTGTGTGTGTGTGTGTGTGTGTGTGTGTGTGTGTGTGTGTGTGTGTGTGTGTGTGCGCGCACGCGCCTGTGCGCTCTCCTATCTGGGTGTATTAGATGTCTTTGTTGAGAAACACTTGAATAATCTCTGAGGTTGCTACAACATTGTAACTGCAATTCGTATGCCTATCAAAATGTATCTGCCTGTGTGTGTGTGTGTGTGTGTGTGTGTGTGTGTGTGTGTGTCTGTGTGTGTGTGTGTGTGTGTGTGTGAGTATGCATGTGTGTGTTTGCATGTATGTGCACACTGAGTGCGTCCATGCCTTTGTCTGGATCTTGACAATTAGTGAACTGAAATTCCGTGAGGTATGTTATTGTCACCAATGGTTGCAGTGATGGACAGTCGTGCCTCTGAAGAGTGCGTGGGTGTACCCATGAGTGTGTGAGGCTATGTGTGAGTCCGTGTTTAAATGGGAGTTCTAAGCTTTGATAGAACATTGGGATGAGTTTGTGTGTGAGCGTGTGTCAACATATGTGGGTGGATAGGTGTGTTTTTCTAAAGCTTTTTCTGTTTGAATGCGTGGGTGCGATTAGGTACATGTTCATCAGTATACTTTTGAAATGTGCTTGTGTGCCGATCAAACCATGAAGAAAGAAGCAGTGAAAGGACATGGGACAAACCCAGGATGAAGTTCCTCACCCGTGCTCCTAGGAAACACAGTGTTTGAGTCCTGCTGGTGATATGCGCTCACTTATGTGTGAGTACTGCACTGGCTAACCTTGCATTACCAAACACTAAACAACCTCCAACCTGCACTGTAATAGTCCTCGCCAACTCCCCTTCCGTTAAACACACAAACAACCCAGGACTTTAATATAATAATTACGATGATAACTTCCATGTGGGGCTCTGTATCCGTCGTAGCCTCGAAGCGGCTGCCCCCGGTGGCCGTCCGCTCTATACCCAGCATGCAACGCTGCCTGAGGACGCTCTTCTGCCCACCGACACCCCGAGGAGGAAGGGTGCCAGGATGAGAAGATGAGAAGCTGTGCGAGAGTCCCGTGTCCCCCTCGACGCCGCCGCGGTTTTTGATGTGCAGAACTTGGAGCGAGCTGGGCTTTTAATGTATTGCAACTTTGAAGACGGCGCGTTTGAAGTTATGCATGAGTCGGACCCGTTCCCGGCGCTTCCTGATTTGTTTTCTTCTTCTCCTCCTCTCTTTCCCTCCTCTGTTTTAAGGCGCTTTTTCCATGTGAAATCGCAAAGTGTTGTGTTTGAAGTGAAGGGATGTTTCCTGGGTATTCTGCCAAAGCGCCCAGTGGTTATGGTCTTCCTACTGCTCATGGTTTAATTGTGTCTCACAGTAGACCCCCCTCCCTCAAAGTAGACCCCCCTCCCTCAAAGTAGACCCCTCCTCCCTCACAGTAGACCCCCCTCCTTCTCCCTCACAGTGGACCCCCCTCCCTCACAGTAGACTCCCCCCTCTCACAGTAGACCCCCCCTCCCTCACAGTAGACCCCCCCCTCACAGTAGACCCCCCCTCCCTCACAATAGACCCCCCCCTCTCACAGTAGACCCCCCCTCCCTCACAGTAGACCCCCCCCTCACAGTAGACCCCCCCTCCCTCACAATAGACCCCCCCCCTCTCACAGTAGACCCCCCTCCCTCACAGTAGACCCCCCCACCCTCACAGTAGACCCCCCCTCCCTCACAGTAGACCCCGTGGGTCCGTGTGACGGTCGGGGTGGTGTGGGTCCGTGTGACGGTCGGGATAGTGTGAGTCCGTGTGACAGTCGGGGTGGTGTGAGTCCGTGTGACGGTCGGGGTGGTGTGGGTCCGTGTGACGGTCGGGATGGTGTGGGTCCACGTGACGGTCGGGGTGGTGTGGGTCCGTGTGATGGTCGGGGTGGTGTGGGTCCGTGTGACGGTCGGGGTGGTGGGGGTCCGTGTGATGCGCACTTTTAATGAGGCCCATTAAATCAAGTGGCAGTTCCTTGCAAGAAAAGTTTTGTGGTGTTTAATGGTTCTACCACAAGCTTATATAAGCTCGTTTAATTCGCAGCGCTCGGGCGCTCTCTTTCTGGGCAGCGCCGGGAGAAGACTCACTCACTTTGCTGAGAGGCACGCAACGGCAATTAGCCATCCTCTGGAGTCTTAATTAGAGAGAGAGAGAGAGAGAGAGGACTGCACGTCGGTCAACAGCCAAACAAAAATAGATGAGAAAAAGTAAGGGCTCCTATTAATTACCGCCTCCAAGTGAGCAGCGAGGTGATGCAGTACGCTGGGCGAGGAGCCGCCATGTCTCCTCCCCTCTCTACCATACACGCTAACAATGGATTCTTGCCTATACAATAGACAACAGACAATGATTTGATCTATGATTTTGTAGCCTCTAAACACATGTTATATGTGTCTTGTTTACAATTAACTTAAACAAACCATAAAACTTCCTTATTTTTAGTAATAAGTTCAATAAACTGAATGTGGTGGTTACAGACGCTATTATTTTGAAAGACTCAAAAACTCAGAAACTTAGCTATCAGGAGGAGGCGGCCGGAGTTGGAATCATCAGAACTGCGGTAGCCATCATTATCTATCGAGTGAAGATTTGTCACTCAGAACATTTGTCAGACCCTGTATCTATATTTGCTATTGAAGAAAAACACAGACAATGATAAAATACTGTGCTCTTTGTGGAATAAAGGATTTACCTGCACCGGCGGGAGTGAGTTAACATCGGTTGCAGGAACACCGCAAAAAGTCCAAAGAACTCAGGTAAAAGAAACATCTGTGCGTCAGTTGTCATCTTTTGTGAGTGTGTGCGATCACATATTTTTATAGGGTGGGCTAGAGCTAGAGCGTTAGCATGGTGCACTTGAGTCCCCATCCTCCTAGACATTTTTGTTGTTGTAGTCCTCGTTTTTTTGCTTCCGGGGATTTGTTGACGCGTTTCAACACGGCAAATCCCCGGAAGTGCAGACGTCATGAACATGCTTTGTTTCCATGGAGCAACTATAGTCAAGGAAACTACATTTTTCTATATTGTTTTCTAGTTGTTGAGCCTAATGTTGTTCTAGGGTGGAATTCTCCTTTAATTGCACTGCCTACAGTACATCATGGACACAGACACGGTCATCCATGATCGGATGAGATAAGTAGTTGAGGATAAGACTGACAGACTGCTAGATGACTGATACTGTAGTATAGCAAATTGCCAGTTGGGGAACCTTTCAATGTCTAGCTGTGTACCTAGGACTGGAATGAGGAACTGGTTAGTCCTGATAACAACAACAGTAATAGTAAGAACATACCAAGTAAGTAAGTAAGTAAGTAAGTAAGTAAGTAAGTAAGTAAGTATCAAATCAAACTTTATTTGTATAGGGCATTTCATACACAGAGGCAACACAATGCGCTTTACAGAGAGCAGGAAGGGGGGGTAAAGGAAAGTAAGTAAAGTTTATTTATAAAGCACTTTTCTCAGACATGGTCACAAAGTGCTTCACAGAGATGCTAAAACATAGGTACAAGATGCTGTAGATAGGGTTAGGGTTAGGGTTAGGGTTAGGGTTAGGGTTAGGGTTAGGGTTAGGGTTAGGGTTAGGGTTAGTACAAGATACATAGATAGATACTGAAATGACAAGGGATGACAAGAATTCCAATGCAATAGACTATTAGTAATAGATGTCTGTACTGGTTATACAGTGATTTTTTTTATTTATATTGTATTGTATTCTCTTTTTCTCTCCCTTCTTTTCCCCCCTCTCCTCTCCTTGGCTCCCAGCGTCCTGAGGTGAACCCACACCTGTTCTCTGTGTCTGTTCTCTGTGTCTGTTCTCTGTGTCTGTTCCCTGTGTCTGTTCTCTGTGTCTGTTCCCTGTGTCTATTCTCTGTGTCTGTTCTCTGTGTCTGTTCTCTGTGTCTGTTCTCTGTGTCTGTTCCCTGTGTCTGTTCTCTGTGTCTGTTCTCTGTGTCTGTTCTCTGTGTCTGTTCTCTGTGTCTGTTCTCTGTGTCTGTTCTCTGTGTCTGTTCCCTGCAGTACATGTGTCCCTGTGCATGTTCTCTGATGAAACGCTGTGTAAAACACTGCAAAGGCCGCTGCCGCAATGACAGGGCTTCCTCTTCCTCTGGTGAACTGACGTTTACAGCGCGCCTGTGTGTCCGTGTGCGTTCTGGAGTGACCATGCCTGTAGGAGTGGCCATGCCTGTAGGAGTGACCATGCCTGTAGGAGTGACCATGCCTGTAGGAGTGACCATGCCTGTAGGAGTGGCCATGCCTGTAGGAGTGGCCATGCCTGTAGGAGTGGCCATGCCTGTAGGAGTGACCATGCCTGTAGGAGTGACCATGCCTGTAG
This sequence comes from Borostomias antarcticus, assembly GCF_949987555.1. Lineage (NCBI taxonomy): Eukaryota > Metazoa > Chordata > Actinopteri > Stomiiformes > Stomiidae > Borostomias > Borostomias antarcticus. Next base: position 17,453 of record NW_028176020.1, read on the forward strand.
GAGTGGCCATGCCTGTAGGAGTGGCCATGCCTGTAGGAGTGGCCATGC
>NW_028176020.1:22500-35246 GCF_949987555.1 Borostomias antarcticus
CACTCAATCACCTTCAACAAGCTTACCCTCAATCACCTTCAACGAGCTTACCCTCAATCACCTTCAACAAGCTTACCTTCACCTTCAACGAGCTTACCCTGAATCACCTTGAACGAGCTTACCTTCACCTTCAACAAGCTTACCTTCAACCTCCTACAGGAACCCTGCTCCACACTCCATTCGTCACTAGGGCTGAGCTCCAAATCGTGTATTTCCATACTACATAGTGTGCCAAAAATGTATGTAGTACTATATATGTCCCAATACTTAGTATGCCACACGCAGTATGGCAAAAATACCAGGATGTCCTACTACATCCGGTTGTATTTTGCAGTATGCAGGCCATCACACCATCACACCCACAATCCTGTGATAAGCGGAAATGATGTCACATGTAAAAGTCGCGCCATGACAGACAGGTATTGTGATGAATCCCAGCTGTGAAACGAATGTCGCTTCATGGACAGCGACAGATGTGGTCACATTTTAAGGCGCAATGTTATGATTAGGTAGTATGTCCCAATTGGATACATACTGCGTGCAAAGTACGTACTTTCTAGGGGCAGCTGTAGTACGTAGTGGTAGTAAAAAGTAGAAGTATGCGATTCGTAAGGCAGCCCAGATCTCCATGCCTTCCTTGTGGTACAGCGTGCAGCTAGCCTAGCGTCTGTAATCTCACGTGCTTCTGATCTGCTGGTATTCTTACCACCACGTCCATGTTTTCACGTTTTGTTTTCCTCTCCAGAACCCGGCTTCCCCAGCAGAGCTTACCTCATCCAGCTTCCCTGGACAATTCACTTTCACCATTCATACTTTTTTTTGTTATTAAACAAAGAGAGGGAGGGGTTGGGCGGCCATCTTGGGAGGTGGCAGAGGGGGACTGGCTCAATGTGCGTCACCCAGCCCAGCGCCGCGGTGGCCACCTGGGGCGGAGGCCTGTGCTGAGTCCCTGGGATGGCGGTCGGCTGCTGGCTGACTCACCAGACCTCAGGTCGCCATGCTCAGGTTTGAGGGTGTGGTGTTTGGACTGGGATGCGATGTCGACGTCAGACTTTCTCAGGGCTGGAAGAGAACGGCGCTGGACATTCCAATGGGATGAGCTGGCGTGCATGTCATCGCTGGAGCAGGCAATGTGGTCTGTGGACGTCTCTTTTCATACTGTATGTGTGAGAGCACACACACACACACACATGCATGCGCACACACTCACACACACACACACACACACACACACACACACACACACACACACACAGACACACACACACACATTCTTTCTTTCCTTTGGGGGCGTACTGTACCATCTATCTCACCACCTGGACCAGAGAGAGATCACGGTCAGCCTAGCTCTGGGGCACAGAGAGACCACAGTCAACCTAACTCTGGACCAGAGAGAGACCATTGTCAGCCTAGCTCTGGGGCACAGAGAGACCACAGTCAACCTAACTCTGGACCAGAGAGAGACCACAGTCAACCTAGCTCTGGACCAGAGAGAGACCACGGTCAGCCTAGCTCTGGACCAGAGAGAGACCACAGTCAACCTAGCTCTGGACCAGAGAGAGACCACGGTCAGCCTAGCTCTGGACCAGAGAGAGACCTCGATCAGCCTAGCTCTGGACCAGAGAGACCATGGTCCCACAGGGGTGGACGTCCCAAGGCTACAGACATGACCAGAGACGGAGCCCAGTTGACGTCCCCCTCTAGCGGAGCCCCACAGGGCGCAGACCTTGGGCTTGACCTTGGGCTTTTTTCTTCAGTCAATTGTAGCTAGCTAGCTTTCACTAGCCAATGGGAGCTAGCCCTGTGGAGAAACAATATGCAACCATCGTTGCATTCCACAGCTTTGTGTGTGTGTGTATGTGTGTGTGTGTGTGTGTGTGTGTGTTTGCGTGTGTGTGTGTGTGTGTGTTTGCATGGGTGTGTGTGTGTGTGTGTGTGTGTGTGTGTGCGTGCGTGTGTGAGTGTTTGTGCGCTGTTTGAACCCCCCCCCACCCTAGGGACAACACAGCAGCATCTCATTCCACATGAAAAGGCCCGGCGGCCTCGTGGGGATGAGTTTGTGTGGAGAGCCCCCCGCCCCCCCCCCCCCCCTCCCCTTTCCCCACACACCCAAATAAATAAGAATTTTTGATTACAGTAACAAGCCCATCAATTATTCAGGCCAGCCGGGGAAGAGAAGCTTGATGAAAGACGGCCCCCTTTTAACCTTTTTTTTTTCCTGTCAGAGGACCAATCCGCCGTCGGTACGTCGGGCCCCGGCTCTACTCTGGCTGCACGGGGCCACATGTGGGGGGGGGGCTCTGCTGTGTTCCTTCAGAGGGAGAACCACATGGGGGGAGGGCTCTGCTGTGTTCCTTCAGAGAAAGAACCACATGGGGGGGGGGGGCTCTGTTGTGTTCCTTCAGAGGGAGAACCACATGTGGGGGGGGGGCTCTGATGTGTTCCTTCAGAGGGAGAACCACATGGGGGGGGCTCTGCTGTGTTCGTTCAGAGGGAGAACCACATGGGGGGGGGGGGGCTGTGTTGTGTTCCTTCAGAGGGAGAACCACATGTGGGGGGGGGCTCTGCTGTGTTCCTCCAGAGGGAGAACCACATGTGGGGGGGGGGCTCTGCTGTGTTCCTTCAGAGGGAGAACCACATGGGGGGAGGGCTCTGCTGTGTTCCTTCAGAGAAAGAACCACATGGGGGGGGGGGGCTCTGTTGTGTTCCTTCAGAGGGAGAACCACATGTGGGGGGGGGGCTCTGATGTGTTCCTTCAGAGGGAGAACCACATGGGGGGGGCTCTGCTGTGTTCGTTCAGAGGGAGAACCACATGGGGGGGGGGGGCTGTGTTGTGTTCCTTCAGAGGGAGAACCACATGTGGGGGGGGGCTCTGCTGTGTTCCTCCAGAGGGAGAACCACATGTGGGGGGGGGCTCTGCTGTGTTCCTCCAGAGGGAGAACCACATGTGGGGGGGGCTCTGCTGTGTTCCTCTAGAGGGAGAACCACATGTGGGGGGGGGCTCTGCTGTGTTCCTCCAGAGGGAGAACCACATGTGGGGGGGCGGCTCTGTTGTGTTCCTCCAGAGGGAGAACCACATGTGGGGGGGGCTCTGCTGTGTTCCTCTAGAGGGAGAACCACATGTGGGGGGGGCTCTGCTGTGTTCCTCCAGAGGGAGAACCAGATAAGACATGGCGGGTGTTTGTAACTCCTCTGTTAGCGTACGTACTCTGAGAACTCAGCTCTATTTCCAATGGAGTCGCTGGAAACGGTTGATTCTGAACGATCTTGTCTTTGACGCCATTTTTCCCGGTGGTTCATATTTCTGCTGTCGCTGTGTGTGCTAAGGGTGTGTGTGTGTGTGTGTGTGTGTTGAGGGAGGGAAGAAGGGGAGGGAGGGAGGGAGAAAGCTGTTGATGTCGGGTTCGATCAGCGTGGCTGAGGGAAGCATCCTCAGGAAACGAGAGCAGCGCATCCCGAGAGCGCGCCTGCTAATGTGTTCCCCTGTCACACAATACACCTCCCCGACCCCCAACACACACACACACACACACACACACACACACACACACACACACACACAAATACACAAATTGGAAATACATCATAACTGTTGTAACTGTACATACGTGCTATTGTGCGTTACAATTTCACACAAAAAAATGGAGACAGACATTTCCACTGGCTCATGCTTTGGTATACACAAACATGCACATCCTAAAATGACTGACATGCGCGCACACACACACACACACGCACACGCAACATGCACACGCAACATGCACACACACAAATGCAGGCATCTACTCATGCACTCGAGGCAATTTGGCACCTTCCCAAATCCCAAATCCCATATCCCATACAAAGAGCCATTGTAGTTAGTTGTGTTAATGAGCTCAATATGCCCTCCACAGGAATGTGTGAAAACGGGCCTGTTTCAATGTGTGAATGGCCTGGTTCCCACACTCTTAAAGGGCCAGTGGCCCCTCCGGAACATGACTGGCATACAGATGCTCTGACAGAACCCCGCGGCCGGGGCAGGAGCTGGAGGGCAGCCCCGGGGCACAAGAGGGCCCGATGCCCACTAGCCCAAAACGCTACCTATGTTCGGGCGGCATGAGAGCGAGGGGAAGGAGGAGGGAGGAGAGGGCAGAGGGGAGGGGGAGGAGGGAGGGAGGAGGAGGAGAGAGCAGAGGGGAGGAGGAGGAGGAGGAGGAGAGGGCAGAGTTCGGTGCGGGGGAGGAGGGAGGAGGAGGAGGGAGGAGAGGGCAGAGCGGGGGAGGAGGAGGAGGAGAGGGCAGAGTGGGCGCAGGGGAGGAGGGAGGAGGAGGAGGAGGAGAGGGCAGAGTGGGTGCAGGGGAGGAGGAGGAGGGAGGAGAGGGCAGAGCGGGGGAGGAGGAGGAGGGAGGAGTAGGAGGGAGGAGAGGGCAGAGCGGGAGAGGAGGAGGAGGGAGGAGAAGGCAGAGCGGGGGAGGAGGAAGAGGAGGGAGGAGAAGGCAGAGTGGGCGCGGGGGAGGAGGGAGGAGGAGGGAGGAGGAGGGAGGAGAGGGCAGAGTGGGTGCAGGGGAGGAGGGAGGAGGAGGGAGGAGAGTAGCCAGCAGCCCCGGCTGTTGCGAGAGGTTAAGCGCCTACCAGCGGGATGCGAGGCGATTAGCGAAGGAGAGAATCGGAGAACAAGCCCAGGACAGCAGAGAACCTTCTGGGGCCAAGAGAGGTGTAGAACCGGGAGGGCTCGCCAACACGCCCATGCCAGACTGCAGGTGGCCGTGAGAGGGGGGGGGGGGGGGCTTGTTGTTGTGTAATGGAATAAACAAGCACAAACTGTCTATCGCTCCTCCAAAACACCCCGGCTTTTTAACCGTTACCGACTGCTACACTGTGTCCCGGGGGACAGTGTGAAGTCATCACGTACACAACAGCCGCTGTGTGTAATTTCCCCCGTTGATTTGTTGCAGCGTTTCCAAGAGGAACGGCGTCTAGCTCAATCGAAACGCTCCGATCTCGATTGGTACTGTCGTCTGGAACGTGATGGCGTTCGTGTCCGAACCCCCCCCCCCGCCCACTGCGCCCGCCCAGCTGTTCTCCAGAGCCAGGCGCTGTAAAGCTGTGTGCACGGTGGAGCGAGAGCCAGCTGGACCGGACCGGGCCGGGTCTGCTTCTGATTCACCCCCTCCCCTCTCTCCAGAGTTATTACCTCCTGATTGGTGGTCCTGACATGGGGGGGCCGCCCCTGGGAGGTCCGGGGGTGGGGGGGGGGGGTGGGCGAGGTCATGGCCGGCCCATGTGTTCAGGGCCAACAGCGTTCCAACACAGAGAGGGAGGGAGGGAGAGGTGGGGGAGGGGGGGTGGGGGTGGGGGAGGGATAGGGAGGTGGGGGAGAGGGGGGAGGGAGGGGGAGGGGGAAGTGGGGGAGAGGGTGGGGGAGGGGGAAGTGGGGGAGAGGGTGGAGGGGGGGGGGGAGGGGGGTGAGGGGGGAGGGCTGAGGTTTCAGTGACGGTGGGGCTGTGTTGGCTGAGCGTCTCAGTTAAAGAACAGGTTGCACCGCGCAGACTGTGAAACCGTAGGGGTCCCACATGGTTTCCATCACCTCGCCGAGCACCTGTGTGTCTGCTGGTGACAAGTCAGCTAGTCATGCCAACACACAGACCACACTCCTCCCCCGCTGCCAGCCAGGGGTAGGCGGGAATCGCTTTATTATTCTTAAATTCAAGTTGAGGTGTATAAATGGCCTGTTTGAAATGCTTGATGTCTACAGTAAGGCCAGATGTGCTCAGATGGTGTAGTTGTGCTCGTTAAATTAAGCAAAACACAAGACGATCACAGTGGATATGTGTGTCGGGGGGGGGGGCGGGTTGTGTATGTGTGTGTGTGTGTGTGTGTGTGTGTGTGTGTGTGTGTGTGTGTGTGTGTGTGTGTGTGTGTGTGTGTGGGTGTGTGTGTGTGTGAGTGTGTGGGTGTCTGGGTGTGTGGGCGAGCCAGAAGATCTGAGACCGAACCCGCAGCGTGGGCGAAGCGAGGGGGGAAGAGATACTGACGAACAACGCCCTGACAACGCCATGACCCCCCGCCACATGGGCACTCATGTCATAATACCTCAGTTGATGCTTAATACAGGTCTATAGAAACCATTCATTCATTCATTCATTCATTCATTCATTCATTCATTCATTCATTCATTCATTCATTCATTCATTCATTCATTCATTTATTATCATTAGTAAAGTGTTTGGCAAGGATTGATTTAAAGCAGACACTATCTATACTTATATAGATAAGTATAGATATTTGAGCCATTACTCAAGGACATACTATAGAAACCATTACTAAACATTACATATTTTTTTCAGTGCTTGATCTAAAGAGGCTGTGACTGATTTGAATTCGTTTGCATTCTGTATTGTTCTTGTTATTGTCAAGGGGTGGATTTGAACACCGGTCACCCGTGTGAGAGGTCTCGTTCTAACCAGCTACACCACCAGAACGCTAGCTACATAGGCACAATCTATACTTTATTAAAGCATTATAGAACGAGAAGCCGTGGGATGTCACGGAACACGGATATCGCCACGGCTAGCGCGAGTGGTTAGACACGACGCGTAGCAGAGAGCAGTTACACCCCGCTAGACGGGAGATATCCGTGATATCCCACGGCTTCGAGTTCCGTAATGCTTTTATACAACGGTTGCCACATTTATCCGTCAATATTTCAAAAGGAAAGACAATATGAACTTTAAATAAATGTATTTTTAATGGAACTATTTGTTAATCATTTGCGGATACTCCCGCTGAAAAGGGAACAATGCTACAGCAGATCTTTGTAAACATTGATCTGGACACTGCCACAGCTACTAATAAGAGGTGGATTGATATTAAAAGATGTGCGAACATTCCATTTTAGCGTGGGGATATCGAGGTTATCGCCACGGCTGGAATGCAAACTGACCAATAGAGACAATGGACCGGATCTATACCATTGTATAAACACATTTATAAATGACCCACTACTCAGGGACATACTGTTCCATTAGTAGACATTCCTGTGATAAATGAAGGTTATTCATAATGACCCATGAATGGTGAGCAGACCAGTATCACATACCTTATAAATGATCTTATAAGCCATTAGAAAATTATTTGAAATGTGTTGAATGAGTTGAATAAACTGTTAATAAACAGGGTCTGTTAAGTGAGCATGTTGCCAGATGGTATGGCTAACAGTCGCTAGCTTTTGAAACTTAGCTAGCTAGCACTCCTATAGTAAAATAATATTGGAATCTCCAGCTGTACTCCCTTGTACCCTCCTCCCTTGTGTAGGTGTAGGTCTCCCCCTCTTCTTTTCAACACTGCCCCCCCTCCTCTGCAGCTCTCAGCACCCAATAACTCGTACTGTTCTTTGATAATAAATTAGAGCCAGTATTACCTCGGATATAAACATAGACGACCCCAGCAAACCCTGTAAAAAAGATGCAGCCATGGGGAAATTCACATGTATCACATTACCTGAACTTTGTAAGGTTGTCACTGAGTGATGCCTTTAAAACAGCTGTTATAAAACCGTTGCTAAAGAAAGACAACCTAGATCTTAATGCCCTGACTGTTACGGCTCGCATGCCCTCGCCTCCACAACCGCCTCCCTCTCTCCCCTCTGGGCCCGCTGCGCGCTCGGGGCGTCCTACGCGCTCTACCGCACGTCGCATCGGCCCGGGCATACAACGCTCTGACTCTCCGGAGTTTCCCCCCACTGCCGGGCGTTCCCCGTCTCCGGCCAGCTCCGCGGACTCGGCAGTCTCCTCCCTCTCCGGTGACGAAGAGTCGGATCCCGACATGCCCAGCACATCGGCCCGTGCGCAAAGACAAGAACGGCGCGCTCGTCTCCGACGATGACGCGGGCGCGGCTCTACTCACCGGTTTCCAATTATCATCACCACACCTGTCCCTCGTTCTGCAATCACCTTCAACCTCTACAAGAACCTGGTCTACACTCCACTCATGGCCAGATCTTACCATAAACTCATGTGGTAAAGTATAGCCTAGCCTACAATCTCCTTACCCGTATTTTGTAGTGTTTTTTCCCGTTCCCCGTTTGTGATTACTCTCACTCACCCTGCCTCCCCTCCTCATCTCTCCAGTTCCTGCCTGACCCACGCCTGTACGATTACCCCGCTCCTGCCTGACCATCGCCTGTACGACAACCCCGCTCCTGCCTGACCATCGCCTGTACGACAACCCCGCTCCTGCCTGACCATCGCCTGTACGACAACCCCGCTCCTGCCTGACCATCGCCTGTACGACAACCCCGCTCCTGCCTGACCATCGCCTGTACGACTACCACGCTCCTGCCTGACCATCGGCTGTACGACTACCACATCCCCCTTTGTGATCTTATTAAATCGCCCCTCCGGGCTTTACCGTTCCTTGCCTCCTCCTTTCCTGTTGCGCCTGGGTCCCAAACCGAACCCTAACACTGACTAGCTATAGGCTGATATCCAACCTTCCATTCATTAGTAATATAATTGAAAAGAAAGTTGCAGTACAAATAAACTCCGTTCTCACTGAAAATAACATCCTGGAGGAACTTCAGTCAGGCTTTAGGACACCACAGCACTGAAACTGCTCTTACTTAAATAATCAGTGACCTCAGACTAAACACTGATGCAAATAAGGTCTCAATTCTTGTTCTCAAATCAAATCAAATCCTTTATGTAATCAGATAGGCATCATTTACATTACAATCTCTTTTTCAAGAGCTCAAGAAAGCAGCAGAAACAAAGTTACAGCAATAAAACATAACAGAAAATACAGAGAGACATACTTCCACAGCAAGAATTGGTTGTAGCGCAAGTTATCAAACACAGTTGCACTGACCAAGGGAAGTTTTTTAAAATGGATTTAAATTCACCCAGTGTAATCAATCCTGACAATTTCAGGTCCTTTTGCAACTCATTCCATGTTGATGGAGCAGCATATTTAAAAGCATTTTTTTCCTAGTTCAGTTCTCACTCTGGGAACAACCATCTGAACAGTATCTTGGGAGAGAAGGGCATGCTGGTTTTGCTTTATGCACAACAGAACTCCTGGATAAGGAGGTACCAGCCCAATCAGGGCTTTACACAAAAAAGAGAGCCATCTTGAATATCTTTGAATAGATAGAGACGGACGATTTGCAGTAGCATATAGAGTGCAACGGTGCACTCGATTGCCACACCTAGTAACAAAGCGTAAGGCAGAATGGAAAACAGTGTCCGGCTTTCTAAGATACTGGTCTGGAACATCCATGTAGAGCAAATCAACATAATTGAGTAGGGGTACAAACGTAGTGGAGATCAAACGCTTCCTAACCTGAAGCGAGAAACAAGACTTGTTTCTAAAAAAGGAGACAAGTTTAATTTTCAGTTTAGTGACCAGTTTATCTATGTCAATTTTAATTGATTTGTCAGCATTTAACACAAGCTTAAGTTGGGTGAGATGAGACTGAACAACATCAAAGGCAGATTGTAGAATCTTCATGGTTTGGACAACACAAGGGGATGAACAATAAATAACAGTGTCATCTGCATAAAAATGGTATGCAGCATTAGACAGGTTATTACAAAGATCATTGACATATATGAAGAATAGTAGAGGGCCCAGAACGGAGCCCTGGGGTACACCCTTTAGAACAGGCAGGAAAGAGGATGAAGACCCAGCAGACTGGACACACTGAGATCTACCTGCCAGGTAATTGAAAACCAGTTGACATGTATGGAATATGTAGAGAGTGGGTCCTATGCCAACCTCCCTTGTTCTCTGTAAAGCGCATTGTGTTGCCTCTGGGTATGAAATGCGCTATACAAATAAAGCTTGATTGATTGATTGATTGATTGACAACCTGTTCAGATAAGCCAATTTTATGACACTTGGATAAGATGACATGGTCTACTGCGTCGAAGGCTTTAGATAAGTCTATAAACAGAGCTGCACAGTATTTTCTAAGGTCTAATGCCTCAATAACATCATTTACCACTTTAATAGCAGCAGTAATTGTGCTACGTTTCTTTCTAAAACCTGACTGGTATTGTGAAAGGAGGCCACGTGTGTCTAAAACATCTTTAATCTTGATACGATTGACCATGACATCCTAATCAATCATCTTGAATGGCTGGTTGGTCTCTCTGACTGTGTGTTAAGCTGGTTCAGAACATACATCAAAGGGAGAAAGTTCTACGTCAGGCTTGGAGATCATGTGTTTGAGAATCATGACACCTGCTTTGGGGTTAAACAAGGGAGCTGCCTTGGTCCATTACTATTCTCACTATACATGCTTGCTGCCACTCAGGGATATCATTAGAAAGCACAATGTATGTTTTCATAGTTATGCGGATGATACATAACTGTACATCTCTACTGAACCAAATGATGCTGCAGCTATAAACTCCATTACTACCTATCTTCTAGCAATAATTAAATGGATGAGCATTAAGTCAAAAAACAGTCTGAAATGAAGGAATTCATTTTATTTTTTATTGGGATTTTTGGGGTAAGCCAGGCTTAGGCCTCTGGGAGGAGAGGGCCACTGGCTCTGTGAGTTTGTGATGTTCTCCATCTTTACTGTCTATCCTTCTAACAGTGAGTTGTTTTGTTGTGTTTGTATGTGAGTGTGTGCAAGCGTGAGTTTGTGCTGTGTGTGTGAGTGTGTTCAGGCGTGTGTGTGTGGTGTGTGTGAGTGTGTGCAGGCGCGTGTGTGTGCAGTGTGTGTGAGTGTGTGCAGGCGTGTGTGTGTGGTGTGTGTGAGTGTGTGCAGGCGTGTGTGTGTGGTGTGTGTGAGTGTGTGCTGGCGTGTGTGTGTGGTGTGTGTGAGTGTGTGCAGGCGTGTGTGTGTGCTCCTCCATCTCTGCTCCCTGTCCTGTGGGTCTGTCCCTTTCAGGCAGACAGGGGGGCAGATGGGGGCGTCTGTGGGCAGCCCCAGGGTGTGGTTGGCACACAGCTGGGCACCCAGGCTGGTTCCCAGGGCTCCCTTGGCCCAGCTCCTGCCCTGCCATGGGGGGGGGGGGGGGGGGGGGGGAGTGGAAGGATGGAGGGAGGTGAAGAAGGGGGGATGCTTCTCTCCGTCCTAAATAACCCTGTCACAAGAATTTCCAGCACTATTTTCTTCCAGGCATCTGCACACATAATCACACGTGTGTGTTCAGCCCCCAGCTGGCAGTAGAACTGAGTAGAAGATGCTGCAGAGGTCATGAAGTACTCAGGGCTAGCACGCACACACACACACACACACGCACACACACGCATGCACGCACGCACGCACGCACCCACCCACCCGCACACACACACACACACACACACTGCTGATCTTATATGGCTCAAGATGTTTTGACTTCTTTGATGTCATCACTTTACCTTACAAAGCATGCTTATATTTCCCTTTATTCTATTCTATAATTTTCCTTTCTTTTTTATTTCTATACATGGTTTTATTCAATGAATGAACAGGTACACAATGAAATATGTATATATCATTTTCATTTCTATGTGATTATTTAGACTCAACTCTATTCTGTTCTTTCTATTCCAGGGTATTCTATTGTTCCTGCCAGTGTTTTGTGTTGGGTGAGGTTGTAGCAGCCATATCTCCCCAAGCCACTCCCCACAGCCACACCAAAGAGCAGGGATTACTATCAATTATGGAAGTTCCCAGCCAAGTGCCAGAGACTTAATAGGGACATGTGTAACACATTACCCCAACACTCTGGGATCCTCACACAGAGAACAGAGAGAGAGACAGGGATAGAGAGAGAGAGGGAGAGAGAGAGAGGGAGAGAGAGAGAGGGATAGAGAGAGAGAGAGGGATAGAGAGAGAGAGAGAGAGAGAATGATAGAGAGAGGGATAGAGAGAGAGAGGGAGAGAGATAGAAGGATAGAGAGGGAGAGAGAGGGAGAGAGGGATAGAGAGAGAGAGGGGGAGAGAGGGAGAGAGAGGGATTGGGATAGAGAGAGTGGCAGAGAGAGAGAGGTATAAAGAGAGACAGGGATATAGAGAGAGGGAGAGATAGAGCGAGAGGGAGAGAGAGAGTGGGAGAGAGAGATAGAGAGATAAAGAGAGAGGGAGGGAGAGAGAGGGATAGAAAGAGAGGGAAAGGGAGAGAGGGATAGAGAGAGAGAGGGAGAGGGAGAGAGGGATAGAGAGAGGGAGAGGGAGAGAGAGATAGAGATAGAGAGAGGGAGAGGGAGAGAGGGATAGAGAGAGAGAGAGAGAGGGATAGAGAGAGAGAGAGGGAGAGGGAGAGAGAGAGAGGGATAGAGAGAGAGAGAGGGATAGAGAGAGAGAGAGGGAGAGGCACAGGGAGAGAAAGAGGTGGGAGATCTTGAGAGAGGAAAGTAAGTGTGTATATACTGTTGTAGACAAAGCTACAAAACTTCTCATGCCCCTTTGAAAATGTGAAGAGAGGTTTAATGATGGGGAGCTCCAACCCAACCAAACTTTCTCTCGTTCTGTCTCTCACACACACATGCATGCGCACACACACAGGCACACACACACACACACACACACACACACACACACACACACACACACACACACACACACACAAACACTCTCTCTCTCACACACACACACACACACACACACACACACACACACACACACACACACACACACACACACACACGTGGAGTGTTGAGTGGGTCCAGCAGAGCTGAGGGGAATCAGTGTGACGTTCTCTCAGAGCTCTGTCTGTTCATGGGAGATCACAGTCCCTCAGAAGATCCACACTCACTGCCTCAGACGA
>NW_028176019.1:0-10408 GCF_949987555.1 Borostomias antarcticus
GGGTGCGGGGTCTGACCCACACCCTGGCGGCCAGCAGCGCCTGCTCCGGACCCCTCCCCCCCCACATGCCCTCCTCCGGACCCCCCCCCCTGGACCCCTCCTCCGGACCCCTCCCCCTGGACCCCCCCTCCTCCAGACCCCCCCCCCTGGACCACCACATGCCCTGGAACTCCTTCGACGGGCTGCTCTTCCACTCCAAGTACCTGCTGGCCCACTCCTGCACCCCCCACCACCTGCTGCTGGAGGACAACGTGAGTGGAGGGAGGGGGGTGTGAGTGTGAGTGTGTGTGTGTGTGTGTGTGTGTGTGTGTGTGTGTGTGTGTGTGAGTGTGTGTGTGTGTGAGTGTGTGTGTGTGTGTGAGTGTGTGTGTGTGTGTGTGTGAGTGTGTGAGTGTGTGAGTGTGTGTGTGTGTGTGTGTGTGTTCTCAAGTGTCTCTATCCTCTCCCCAGGCCTCCTGGCTCTCCTTATTCCTGAGCCTGAGACAGAAGGTTCTGGAGGCGTGTGGGCGGAAGGGTCGGGCGGTGCGGTCCAGACCCAGACCCTGGAGACCCGCCCCAGGTGAGGCTTGACCCAGTGACTGACCCGCTGACCAGATCACCCTAACCCACCTAACCCTAACCCACCTCACCCACCTAACCCTAACCCTATCACAGAACAGAAAGTACTAGTTCATCATCAGGACGCTGCGCTGAAGACCGTGTCTCCATCTGATAGGATCATTTGTCGAGCTTCTTGCTGTAAAGGACAATAAAGACCTCCCAGATAAGAGTCCTGCTCCTGAGGCGAGGACGTCTCTTCACAGCCCAGGGGACAGAAACAGAGGACTAACATGCAGTTACTAACAAGAAGGAGCGGTATTGTAGTCCGGAGTGTGTAGCTGTAGAATGCCGCTACCCCTCCTGGTACCACAATACCCACAAGTCAGTGTGCTAATGGGGTCCATGTGGGGCGCCGGCAGCAGTGTGGCCACCTCTTCCTGGCTCCTCCTCACCACGTTCTGTCATAACAAGAATGGTTCTGCGCTCTTTTTATAGGCCAGGCTCTATATTAAGTAACAAAACAAGACGACAAAATGAGTACGTGTAGAGAACGTTCCAGAGCCCCCCATCCCCCCAGCCCTAGAACGTTCCAGAGCCCCCCATCCCCCCAGCCCTAGAACGTTCCAGAGCCCCCCATCCCCCCAGCCCTAGAACGTTCCAGAGCCCCCCATCCCCCCAGCCCTAGAACGTTCCAGAGCCCCCCAGCCCCCCAGCCCTAGAACGTTCCAGAGACCCCCAGCCCCCCAGCCCTAGAACGTTCCAGAGACCCCCCATCCCCCCAGCCCCCCCAGCCCTAGAACGTTCCAGAGCCCCCCATCCCCCCAGCCCCCCAGCCCTAGAACGTTCCAGAGCCCCCCAGCTCTGCTGCTCCCTGAGTCTGTGGTCGCTGCGCACATGAAAAGACCAAACAGACCAAACAGACCAAACAGACCAAACAGCTAAATTGTCTCCATCTGTTTGTGTTTCTGACATTGAGCAGCTCGTCTAGCAGCACGGCGTCGCTGGCTGAGCGCTGAGATAACCTACTAACCTACTTTAGCTCAGCTAACCCTAACCCTAACCTACTTTAGCTCAGCTAACCCTAACCTACTTTAGCTCAGCTAACCCTAACCCTAACCTACTTTAGCTCAGCTAACCCTAACCCTAACCTACTTTAGCTCAGCTAACCCTAACCCTAACCTACTTTAGCTCAGCTAACCCTAACCCTAACCTACTTTAGCTCAGCTAACCCTAACCCTAACCTACTTTAGCTCAGCTAACCCTAACCCTAACCTACTTTAGCTCAGCTAACCCTAACCTACTTTAGCTCAGCTAACCCTAACCCTAACCTACTTTAGCTCAGCTAACCCTAACCCTAACCTACTTTAGCTCAGCTAACCCTAACCCTAACCTACTTCAACTCAGCTAACCCTAACCCTAACCTACTTTAGCTCAGCTAACCCTAACCTACTTTAGCTCAGCTAACCCTAACCCTAACCTACTTTAGCTCAGCTAACCCTAACCCTAACCTACTTTAGCTCAGCTAACCCTAACCCTAACCTACTTTAGCTCAGCTAACCCTAACCCTAACCTACTTTAGCTCAGCTAACCCTAACCCTAACCTACTTTAGCTCAGCTAACCCTAACCCTAACCTACTTTAGCTCAGCTAACCCTAACCTACTTTAGCTCAGCTAACCCTAACCCTAACCTACTTTAGCTCAGCTAACCCTAACCCTAACCTACTTTAGCTCAGCTAACCCTAACCCTAACCTACTTCAACTCAGCTAACCCTAACCCTAACCTACTTTAGCTCAGCTAACCCTAACCTACTTTAGCTCAGCTAACCCTAACCCTAACCTACTTTAGCTCAGCTAACCCTAACCCTAACCTACTTTAGCTCAGCTAACCCTAACCCTAACCTACTTTAGCTCAGCTAACCCTAACCCTAACCTACTTTAGCTCAGCTAACCCTAACCCTAACCTACTTTAGCTCAGCTAACCCTAACCCTAACCTACTTTAGCTCAGCTAACCCTAACCCTAACCTACTTTAGCTCAGCTAACCCTAACCTACTTTAGCTCAGCTAACCCTAACCCTAACCTACTTTAGCTCAGCTAACCCTAACCCTAACCTACTTTAGCTCAGCTAACCCTAACCCTAACCTACTTTAGCTCAGCTAACCCTAACCTACTTTAGCTCAGCTAACCCTAACCCTAACCTACTTTAGCTCAGCTAACCCTAACCCTAACCTACTTTAGCTATGCTAACCCTAACCTACTTTAGCTCAGCTAACCCTAACCCTAACCTACTTTAGCTCAGCTAACCCTAACCCTAACCTACTTTAGCTGAGCTAACCCTAACCCTAACCTACTTTAGCTCAGCTAACCCTAACCTAATTTAGCTCAGCTAACCCTAACCCTAACCTACTTTAGCTCAGCTAGCCCTAACCCTAACCTACTTTAGCTGTGATATAGTATGAAAGTATGTGACTTGAATGCTCTGCTACATGGATACACAGGTTCATCCCGACAGTAGAAGCACATACTAACGTTCATGAAGCTCACTATCATGGTAGGACACCGATGACCAGGCAGACCAGCAGCATCTGCCCTCACCGCAGCGCTGGTCTGAGATCTGTGTTCACCGCAGCGCTGGTCTGAGATCTGCCCTCACCGCAACGCTGGTCTGAGATCTGCCCTCACCGCAGCGCTGGTCTGAGATCTGCTCTCACCGCAACGCTGGTCTGAGATCTGCTCTCACCGCAGCGCTGGTCTGAGATCTGCCTTCACCGCAGCGCTGGTCTGAGATCTGCCTTCAGCGCAGCGCTGGTCTGAGATCTGCCTTCAGCGCAGCGCTGGTCTGAGATCTGCCCTCACCGCAGCGCTGGTCTGAGATCTGCCTTCAGCGCAGCGCTGGTCTGAGATCTGCCTTCAGCGCAGCGCTGGTCTGAGATCTGCCCTCACCGCAGCGCTGGTCTGAGATCTGCTCTCACCGCAACGCTGGTCTGAGATCTGCCCTCACCGCAGCGCTGGTCTGAGATCTGCTCTCACCGCAGCGCTGGTCTGAGATCTGCCTTCACCGCAGCGCTGGTCTGAGATCTGCTCTCACCGCAGCGCTGGTCTGAGATCTGCCCTCACCGTAGCGCTGGTCTGAGATCTGCCTTCACCGCAACGCTGGTCTGAGATCTGCCTTCAGCGCAGCGCTGGTCTGAGATCTGCCTTCAGCGCAGCGCTGGTCTGAGATCTGCCCTTACCGCAGCGCTGGTCTGAGCAGCCATAGGAACATGTCCGCACACTAACGACGTGATGAAGCTACTATATACAGACAATCCCACATCCTCACGATGAAGTTCTCCTGAGATGACAGCGTGCATGCGTGTGTGTGTGTGTGTGCATGCGTGTGTGCTGGCGTGTGAGTGCGTGTGTGTGTGTGTGTGTGTGCATGCGTGTGTGCATGCGTGTGTGCTGGCGTGTGAGTGCGTGTGTGTGTGTGTGTGTGTGCGTGCGTGTGTATAAGATTGATATTTAGAACTGTGATGCATTCATTTCTCCTCTCCTTGTAATTATTTCTCTGACTGTGTCACATCAGGGTTGTCATGTCTTTGTTGACGGCTGCAGATGAAAGAGACTCGTTTTCTTCTCCACAGAAACGTCGTGGTTTCTCGTTCAAGGCTTCTCTGTGACCAGCTTGTGTATTTTGTTGGCTACTGTATTTATTTATTTTCTATTTTTACACAGGATGTAATATGAAATGATTTATTGATCAAGCTGTAAAAGGTTTATATTACTCATGTTCCTTTTAAGACCTACATGAATCATGGAAGTCAAAGTCAACTTTATTTATATCTCTGTTCACACAACCATGGAGCACATGGTGCTTTACAGGATAAATAAAAACTTAAAATAATAGATAAAAATAAGAGATTAAAACCGGCCAGATCATAGAGTATATGCTGAAAGAAAAGAAACAGTAAAAAATTTTAAAGTGAGAATAAAAGATAAAATTTGTAATTTAAACAGATACAACTACATGAAAAAAGCAAGACTGAAAATGTAAATTCAGCAGCACAGGAACGGGGGAGGAAGCAGAAGCCTGAGGTCCTCTCACTGCCTCCATGCTGGTCCTCTCACTGCCTCCATGCTGGTCCTCTCACTGCCTCCATGCTGGTCCTCTCACTGCCTCCATGCTGGTCCTCTCACTGCCTCCATGCTGGTCCTCTCACAGCCTCCATGCTGGTCCTCTCACTGCCTCCATGCTGGTCCTCTCACTGCCTCCATGCTGGTCCTCTCACAGCCTCCATGCTGGTCCTCTCACTGCCTCCATGCTGGTCCTCTCACTGCCTCCATGCTGGTCCTCTCACAGCCTCCATGCTGGTCCTCTCACAGCCTCCATGCTGGTCCTCTCACAGCCTCCATGCTGGTGCCACGCTGTTAACCGTCCTCCAAGCACTAAAGCCGTGGTAAAGATCGGGCCCCCCAGTCCTTTAATCCCCAGTAAACAAAGCATTGCTACACTTCCTCCTTATGGACCCACAGAGTAGCTACCAGCGAACTGCCCCGTCGGCCCCCTGCCCCCCCCCCAGGTCAGCACCCGTTCCCCTGGATCCCCCCCCCCCCCCAGGTCAGCACCCGTTCCCCTGGATCCCCCCCCCCCCCAGGTCAGCACCCGTTCCCCTGGATCCCCCCCCCCCCCAGGTCAGCACCCGTTCCCCCGGATCCCCCCCCCCCCCAGGTCAGCACCCGTTCCCCTGGCCCCCGAGGCTGCAGCCCAGGCTGGGTGAGACCAGCAGCTCCGGAGCCCCCGGGTCTCTGCGCTCAGAGCTGGACGAGGGGGGGGTGTGGTCAAGGCTGTGGTCAAGGCTGTGGTCAAGGCTGTGGTCAAGGCGCTGTGGTCAAGGCGCTGTGGTCAAGGCGCTGTGGTCAAGGCTGTGGTCAAGGCGCTGTGGTCAAGCGCTCCACCAGCAACAATAACTCTTCTCAATCTTGCCTCTTGCTTCAGTGATGACAGCAAAACAAAATCGATGCATAAAAGAAAAATTAATAAAACATGTTGAGCATGTTTTTATATAAAAAGTCAAGTCTGATTAGTTTCCATCTGTGGTCGGGAGCCTCCATCCATACGCCTCGCCAGCCAGCGAGGGCCTCGGTTCACCCTCCTGACACCAGCGCTCCTGACAGACGGTCTCTCTCTCTCTGAGGGCGTTTCTGACAGACGGTCTCTCTCTCTGAGGGCGTTTCTGACAGACGGTCTCTCTCTCTGAGGGCGTTTCTGTCAGCCTGTCTCTCTCTCTGAGGGCGTTTCTGACGGTCTCTCTCTCTCTGAGGGTGTTTCTGTCAGACGGTCTCTCTCTCTGAGGGCGTTTCTGTCAGACGGTCTCTCTCTCTGAGGGCGTTTCTGACAGACGGTCTCTCTCTCTGAGGGTGTTTCTGTCAGACGGTCTCTCTCTCTGAGGGTGTTTCTGTCAGACGGTCTCTCTCTCTGAGGGTGTTTCAGACGGTCTCTCTCTCTGAGGGCGTTTCTGTCAGCCTGTCTCTCTCTCTCTGAGGGTGTTTCAGACGGTCTCTCTCTCTGAGGGCGTTTCTGACAGACGGTCTCTCTCTCTGAGGGCGTTTCTGACGGTCTCTCTCTCTCTGAGGGTGTTTCAGACAGACGGTCTCTCTCTGAGGGTGTTTCAGACAGACGGTCTCTCTCTGAGGGTGTTTCAGACGGTCTCTCTCTCTGAGGGCGTTTCTGACGGTCTCTCTCTCTCTGAGGGTGTTTCAGACGGTCTCTCTCTCTGAGGGCGTTTCTGTCAGACGGTCTCTCTCTCTGAGGGTGTTTCAGACGGTCTCTCTCTCTGAGGGTGTTTCAGACAGACGGTCTCTCTCTGAGGGTGTTTCTGACGGTCTCTCTCTCTGTGTTCAGACAGCGTGTTTGTGTAACCATGACTGCTCCGCCTCCATACGCTGGCAAGCTCGCTCCCTTTCCTCCTCGCTCGCTCCCTTTCCTCCTCGCTCCCTTTCCTCCTCGCTCGCTCCCTTTCCTCCTCGCTCCCTTTCCTCCTCGCTCGCTCCCTTTCCTCCTCGCTCCCTTTCCTCCTCGCTCGCTCCCTTTCCTCCTCACTCGCTCCCTTTCCTCCTCGCTCGCTCCCTCTCCTTCTCGCTCCCTTTCCTCCTCGCTCGCTCCCTCTCCTCCTCGCTCCCTTTCCTCCTCGCTCGCTCCCTTTCCTCCTCACTCGCTCCCTCTCCTCCTCGCTCGCTCCCTTTCCTCCTCGCTCCCTTTCCTCCTCACTCGCTCCCTCTCCTCCTCGCTCGCTCCCTTTCCTCCTCGCTCCCTTTCCTCCTCGCTCGCTCCCTCTCCTCCTCGCTGGCCGTAGGAGCGCTCCTCCCGTGGGTTAGGGTTAAGGGTTAAGGGTTAGGGTGAGGGTGAGGGTGAGGGTGAGGGTGAGGGTGAGGGTGAGGGTGAGGGTGAGGGTGAGGGTTAGGGTTAAGGGTTAGGGTTTGGGTTAGGGCTGCAGGAGGCTGAACCCTCCCAGGGAGACGCAGCAACGGGGCGCCTCTGAACGCCGTCGCTCTGATTCCACGTGGTCGGCCCGTCCTCCAAACATGCTTTTTTATTTAATGTCTTATAGCCTGCCAGTAATAATTATCCCAGAGTCATGCTGTAGGGAGTTGGCAGGACTGTGTGTGTGTGTGTGTGTGTGTGTGTGTGTGTGTGTGTGTGTGTGTGTGTGTGTGTGTGTGTGTGTGTGTGTGTGTGTGTTGTGGCGGGATGGCGGTGGCGCTTATGGTTGAGGAGAGGGATTTGTATGGTTTGTGTTTGGAAGAATTCTCAATGTTTCGTCTCCTCAGCGAATATTTATCCCGAGAGTCTGGGGCCAGTCATTAACCAGCCGTTCAGACCAGCCGTTCAGACGCTGTGAGCCTGGGCCCATTAACCAGCCGTTCAGTCATTAACCAGTCATTAACCAGTCATTAACCAGCCATTCAGTCATTAACCAGTCATTAACCAGCCATTCAGTCATTAACCAGCCGTTCAGACCAGCCGTTCAGACCAGCCATTCAGACGCTGTGAGTGGGCCCATTAACCAGTCATTAACCAGCCGTTCAGTCATTAACCAGCCGTTCAGTCATTAACCAGCCGTTCAGTCATTAACCAGCCGTTCAGACCAGCCGTTCAGTCATTAACCAGCCGTTCAGACCAGCCGTTCAGTCATTAACCAGCCGTTCAGACCAGCCGTTCAGTCATTAACCAGCCGTTCAGACCAGCCGTTCAGTCATTAACCAGCCATTCAGACCAGCCGTTCAGTCATTAACCAGCCGTTCAGACATTAACCAGCCGTTCAGACCAGCCGTTCAGACTCTGTGTGTCTCTGCTCCGTTCCCAGGGGCCCCTGTCACTGTCAGCCAGCAGCGCGGGGGGAGGGGGGCCCAGAGCCGGGGCTCGGCTGGGACAGAACCCTCCAGAACCAGGCCCAGATCCAGACCCCACACCCGGTTCTGACCCCCACACTGAGACACCCGCGGGCTCCCAGGTCAGGACCCCCACACTGAGACACCCGCGGGCTCCCAGGTCAGGTCCCACTTCTACTGTCTAATCAGATCAATATTTATGCAATGTCTTGTTTATTTAGTCGATTTTCCAAAGGAATTCACGGTTCTCTAATTCTATCTGTCTGGTATCGTTCTCATCTCTGGTTTCTATGTGTTTTCTATCCCAGATGGACCAGAACAACCAAGGGCCCAGCCAAGGCCTCCCTGACTTGACTTGACTTGACTTGATTGATTGATTGATTGATTGATTGATTGATTGATTGATTGATTGATTGATTGATTGATTGATTGATTGGTTGATTGGTTGATTGATTGATTTGGATCTCTTTTAGCTTATTGGCTAATCTTGGACACATTAAAAACTTAGAATATTCAACACATCACTACAATAATTCATAGATAAAACAACACAATCATTGACACACATATCACTAAACTACATGCTCACATATACACATATAGCTATACCTGCAGTATACACTACTTATTATATATAACGCAATACAGTGTGATAACATTTTAAGAACTTGCAATCGCAGTCCAACTGCCATAGAATTGTGTAGAATTCCATAATTTAACAATTCTGAAATTGAAAGTCTGTCTTCCCATTTCAGTTATTATTCTTGGTTGTGCATAAAGATTTGATCTAAAGTTCTTATTTGATCTCTAGTTCTTATTTGATCTCTAGTTCTTATTTGATCTCTAGTTCTCATGTTGACTTGATGTTTGTCACGTACCAGTTTGTCATTACCAACAGGCTTCTAAAACCTCTGTTAGTCAGTCAGTCAGTCAGTCATTCAGTCAGTCAGCCAGTCAGTCAGTCAGTCAGTCAGTCAGTCAGTCAGTCAGTCAGTCAGTCAGTCAGTCAGTCAGTCAGTCAGTCAGTCAGTCAGTCAGCCAGTCAGTCAGTCAGTCAGTCAGTCAGTCAGTCAGTCAGTCAGCCAGTCAGCCAGTCAGTCAGTCAGTCAACCAGTCAGTCAGTCAGTCAGTCAGTCAGCCAGTCAGTCAGTCAGTCAGTCAGTCAGTCAGTCAGTCAGTCAGCCAGTCAGTCAACCAGTCAGTCAGTCAGTCAGTCAGTCAGCCAGTCAGTCAGCCAGTCAGTCAGTCAGTCAGTCAGCCAGTCAGTCAGTCAGTCAACCAGTCAGTCAGTCAGTCAGTCAGTCAGCCAGTCAGTCAGTCAGTCAGTCAGTCAGTCAGTCAGTCAGTCAGCCAGTCAGTCAACCAGTCAGTCAGTCAGTCAGTCAGTCAGTCAGTCAGCCAGTCAGTCAGTCAGTCAGTCAGTCAGTCAGTCAGCCAGTCAGCCAGTCAGTCAGTCAGTCAATCAGTCAGTCAGTCAGTCAGCCAGCCAGTCAGTCAGTCAGTCAGTCAGTCAGTCAGCCAGTCAGCCAGTCAGTCAACCAGTCAGTCAGTCAGTCAGTCAGTCAGTCAGTCAGTCAGTCAGTCAGTCAGTCAGTCAGTCAACTGTAACTAGATCACAGTAGATCACATGAGCCCTTGGTGAAGCTAGAATGTCACAGAGGAGGGGAGATGAAAAGAGGAGAGACATGAAGAGGAGAGGCTAGCAGGTGAGCGGGGACCAGGGGGAGACCAGGGGGAGACCAGAGGGGCTTAGCATCTCAAATCCCAGGGTACATATTGACCCAGCGGAATGAAGAGCTGCATTCTCTGGGCTGGAATGTTTGTCAGGGGAAGGAAAGATGAGGATTGGGACTCCAGTTACTCTGAATCTGAGTCAGCCTTGAAGTGTGCCACTTCAAACATGCACTGATAGACTCTTCAGCTGCTTCTTGATCTGTTTATTTAACTGCTTAAATAAAAGAGAAGCACCATGTGATCTGTGTAGTTGTGGGATTGTGCTGTTGAGTTGAGGGTGAGTTTCAACACCTGATAAAAGGACACAATGAACGCTTAGCTTGAAGAACCGGCCTCCACATTCTGCACATGGTAGAAGGATCATGTACCATGATAACTATAACTACCATCATACTGGTATTCACCGCTCAGAACCCCCGACCCCTGACCCCTCTACAGGAGAGAGCCCCCCTAACCCTGACCCCTGACCCCTCTACAGGAGAGAGCCCCCCTAACCCTGACCCCTGACCCCTGACCATCTACAGGAGAGAGCCCCCCTAACCCTGACCCCTGACCCTGACCATCTACAGGAGAGAGCCCCCCTAACCCTGACCCCTGACCCCTCTACAGGAGAGAGCCCCCCTAACCCTGACCCCCTGACCCTGACCATCTACAGGAGAGAGCCCCCCTAACCCTGACCCCTGACCCTGACCATCTACAGGAGAGAGCCCCCCTAACCCTGACCCCTGACCCTGACCATCTACAGGAGAGAGCCCCCCTAACCC
>NW_028176017.1:0-2500 GCF_949987555.1 Borostomias antarcticus
AAGTGAACAGGTCATCATGTTTTCTAGTGTACTCTAGGGGGCGAATTCACTAAAGCAAATTGCGCCCGCTAATTGCACCATTATATTGCGCGTCAGTTGCGCCCGCTATGTGCTCCGTTTTAAAAACCTATTCACTAAAGACATTGCGCTAATAATATCCCAGCGCAAACATGCCCATTCGGTGTTTGCGGCTGAGTGCAATTTGCTGCTGATATAGGAAATGACTATAAATACTGCGCATACAGCGCATACAACTCGTATGCATATCATTGGACGATGGCAGACAGAAAAAGAAAGATACGATTTTCAGACAGCGAACTTGAAGGCCTCACGGACGAGGTTCAAAAACATGTCTCACAGCTCTCCGCAAAAAATATCACGACTGCAGCAAAAAATCATATTTGGGGTTTAATTTCCCAATCAGTCAGTGCCATTTGTGTGTGTAAACGCGGAAGACTGCAAACGGAGGTGGAATGATTTGAAAAGACGAACAAAGGAAAAATTGTCATTTTATGTTATGCAAGTTGCAGCACGATGATCTGGCATACTTTTGGGGGAGTGTATAACATTGCCCCACCGGTACGATCTAGGCATCTAAACGGCTTTTCAGGATTCCAAATGTGCACTCAATCACACCGCGCGTCCTGATGTGAGGCCAGTTGTACACCGCCTCTCCAACGTTGGAAGGATTACGCACGGGAGTCATCATCCATGGCTGAAGATGATACCTGCCGTCACCTATGATACAAAAGCAAAATATTTTCAAGACCATTCAAATAAAAAAAATATTGTGTAGGCTATGTTTTTATTTATTTATACCTATATCGGCCCCCAGCCGTTCAATGAACAGCTATAGGGAATGCGCAGTTTCGCGTATAGACTATTATACGCACAGTTTCACGCTATGTAGGCTATTATAAATAAGTAGCCTATTATTCATTGGGGGAGCTTGGACTCGCTGGGGACGGGTGGAGAGACGCATAGTCAACTGAGCCTCCCCAGACGCGACTTCATCCTCCAGTTGGCTGAAGAGCTGCGCGCTCTGGTGTCCAAACAGCTACCACGGTGGTTCTAGTGTTAAATCAAAAAGTGACCTTCTTCTAAATATTCTCTCACGAACAACATGACTGGCATTGCGATGCCGAATTCGCCTCGCAACAATCACTGCTGCCATGATCAGCGGACAGGCTGGCCGCGACACACCCCTTGCGCTTAAATACCACCACGTTTCTGAAAACGGTATTAATTTCACTTTAACTGCGTGAGGCAATTTGCGCCGATCTTTGTGAATTGGGCGGGTTTTGTAATAATGTTCATTTGCATAGAAAGGGGAACATTCTCCGCCCATATTACCTAATTTAAATATGAGCTAATAACACCGGCGCAGAGAAACGCAATGACGAACGCAACGCAGTTAACACCGTATTTCACCCTTTGCGAGGGCTTTGTGAATAGCAAACATAATTTTTGACTTATTTGCACAGGCTTTGCGTCAGGAAAAGCTGCGCAATCCTTTAGTGAATTCGCCCCTAGGTGTCGGCAGCTCTGAGTGGGTTTTATAAAGAGAGGAGCTGGAGTTCCAGCAGTAAAAGATCTGGGGTCCCGGTACTCTGCCCTAGGGGGCTCCTGCCCAGGCCAACACTAGGCCTCTCACCCTGCCCAGGCCTCTCACCCATGTAAGTGTGTGTGTGTGTGTGTGCGTGTGTGTGTGTGTGTGTGTGTGTGTGTGTGTGTGTGTGTGTCATACAGCCCCAGTGGCTGGCCTGTGGACCCAGGCCTGCTGTACACCATCGAGACCCTGGTGATCCAGTGGTCGGGTCAGATATGGGCCGTCCTTAAGAGGGACTCTGGGTCGGCGCATCGCCAGGCGGACCACCCTCCCGGCCCCGGAGCCGAGCTGCGCTTCTGGGCCGCCCAGAAGGACAACCTGCTGGGCATCCAGAAACAGGTGGGCCGTTCTGTCGGGGTCAGGAGACAGGTCAGGTGGGTTCTTCAGGTTCTTCAGGTTCTAGGACGTTCTGTGTTCTCTGCTTGCAGATCCAGAGCCCGAAGGTGGGGCAGATCATGGACATCTTGAGGAGTGTGAAGAGCAGCTACTACCACTCCTTCAACGACATCTGCCTCAAAGTCCACCAGGGTAGCATTGCTTCTCCACACTAACAAGAACGCTTCTCCACACTAACAAGAACGCTTCTCCACACTAACAAGAACGCTTCTCCACACTAACAAGAACGCTTCTCCACACTAACAAGAACGCTTCTCCACATTAACAATACTAACAACGCTGATATAACATCTGCCTCAAAGTCCACCAGGGTAGCCAGACAACGCCAGAGAACGCTAACGCTAACCCTAACCCTCCACACTAACGATACTAACAACGCTGATATAACATTAGAATGCGTTATAATAATTACATGGCCGTGATAACATAGGAGAGGAAATAACATAGGAACATAGGAAATATATTAACAACATCAAAAAGTAGTGTAAATGCAAT
>NW_028176016.1:0-7500 GCF_949987555.1 Borostomias antarcticus
ATAGAGAGAGAGAGGGGGATAGAGAAAGGGAGAAAGGGATATATATATATAGAGAGAGAGGGATAGAGGGATAGAGAGAGAGAGAGGGATATATATATATATAGAGAGAGAGAGAGAGAGCGAGAGAGAGAGAGAGGGATATATATATATATAGAGAGAGAGAGAGGGATAGAGAAAGGGAGAAAGGGATATATATATAGAGAGAGAGAGGGATAGAGGGATAGAGAGAGAGAGAGGGATATATATATATATATAGAGAGAGAGAGAGAGCGAGAGAGAGAGAGAGGGATAGAGAGAGGGATATATAGAGAGGAGTGGAGAGACAGAAAGAGTGAAAGCCAAAGTGACTGAGCAGCAGAATTGACATGTTGAGGATGCTGGCGGGTTTCTGAGGGCCTGTTCTACGTGTGGAACGCATGGTGGAACGTCAGAGACCAGGGTTCTCTGGAAGACGCCCAGAACCCGCTCAGAGAGGGAACCTGGACCGGACCGGGGCTCTGGACCTGCAGCCCTGTTACTGGGGAGCCCTGGTGAGTCAGAGAGCTGGGGCTGGAGGCTGTGTGTGTGTGTGTGTGTGTGTGTGTCTTGTTTGCGGCACGTGTCTGTGTGCATGATGTGTGTGTGGTTGTGGTGGGGGGTGGCATGCCTCTGTGTGCTGAGGAGAGGCGGGGGGCAGTGTGTGTGTGTGTGTGTGTGTGTGTGTGTGTGTGTGTGTGTGTGTGTGTGTGTGTGTGTGTGTGTGTGTGTGTGTGTGTGTGTAATGGTATGAATAATGCAGGGGATGCCTGTAGGAGTGTGAGGGCCGGGAGCAGGGCAGATGGTCGCCTGCTGATAGGCTAGAATCCAGGCAGCACGGTCCTCTAGAGAGCTGGGTTTACACACACACACACACACACACACACACACACACACACACACACACACACACACACACACACACACACTCACACTCTCTCTCTCTCTCTCTCTGTTTTTCACTCTCTCTCTTCATACACATCTGGCTCTCTTGAATGCAACGATACACAGCCAGGCTAAGACATGGACTCATATTACATTGTCATGCACAGCTCACACATCAACAAGCATGAATGTAAACACAAACACACACAGAGACAGAGGGAGAGAGAGAGAGAGAGAGAGAGAGAGAGAGGGGGGAGAGAGAGAGAAAGAGAGAGTTTTTAATGGTGTGACAGAATAGTATTTTTACTGTCACATTAGAAACCCAGCCAATTCTGATTGTCCTCTAAGAACAGACAATGGTTCATGTATGATCCACCTGACCCTCTCTCTCTCTCTATCTCTCTCTCCCTCTCTCTCTCTCTCTCTCTCACTCTCTCCCTCTCCCCCTCTCTTTCATGCATACTGAAAAGGGGGATAAGCTCTACAGTGATGTTTTTGCTTCCACTCACCAGTTTAACCCCAAGGCAGATGACTTTGTGTTAGAGGACTGCTACATCAATTCCAGAGTGAGGGGCTGAGCCAAAGAATGAGATCATCGTCTACAGAGATGTACAGCACGTGCCCAGCAACACACATCAGGGCAGGACTGCCCATACCTGCTAGCTGAGCTTCCTCTGGAGCTGCAGGAACAAGGTTCCCCACTAGGTGGCTCTGTATGACCGTAGTAAATATGACGAGGGCTGCCCTCAGACACATCATACACTGAAACTATAAGACAGGCTGCTTGGAATGCAGAGAATTCAATTCAATCAGAAATATTGGCGAGATGAAATAAGTAAAGTGCCTTGCGTGTCACAGTTAATTCATTGATTCACCATGTGTGCTAACAGGCCTATTTCCTTATCGTCAAGGATAAACTAAACGGGGCAAATTGGATTTTCCTGCGTTGGCTCCTTCCTTCTTGCTAGTGACAAAACATATATTTCGACACATCTGTGTCTTTGTATAATACATTTATTAGTAAAGATGTGCGCTTTGAAAACAGATAATAGCCTACCCCTGCGTGATTTTTTTGTTTTCAAGTCGATTTCAATATTGTAGCATTTGGTTTTACCCTAATAGTTTCAATTATGCTTTGAAATGTCATTGATTTATACACGGGCCCAGTGGCCTCGCCTATAGCCTACCATGTATAGGGATTTTGAACTAGAAATTAAGTTAAATTAGGAACAATGTTATTCTTAGCATAAACATTATTGGCAGGCAGCTTATTTACGTTCACGATATCTCTCCCCAAGACAATATCGGTGCACATCAGCGTAATAAACACTCATCGGGAACCGCTGAAGGACATGTTCAACCGAGAGATTGATCAAATCTATCATTCGAACTCTCTCGCGAGCCCGCCTGTTGCCCAGCGCGTCAGTCACGACCCATTCGTCAAGCAAGCCCAATAAATAATGTGAGAAGAATACAAAAGTATTATATAGAAAAACAAATACATTTTAATGACAAAAAGCATATATAATAATATAAATTGTGCAATTGTTTTATTTTCCCTCTCATTGATCAGAGTCACAGAGTTGAGGTCAATTCAAATTATTTTGGACAACCAAAATTCAAGATTTGGAACTTAGATGTAGTCTTTTGCGAGAAATTCAGAATTGCTGTGTAAATTGGAGTGACAATAATACTAATCTCATTTCAAATCAAATACATTTCAGGAATTCTAAAGATGTAATGTGTAGGCCTTAATAATTTTCATTTAAATCGCTTGTTCATCCACCAACAGTTTTTGAATGTGGTCGCAGATTTACAAGATAAAGAGTTGAGTTCATCTTAAATATGCAAATAATCAATACGATGTTTTAACAATTATAGGCTAAAATCAAACGGTCCAAAGTCTGAGAGAAAAATTCCAACTCACATCTAGGCTACAGTAGCCTAGCCTCTCAAATCATGTGTCCATTGATCTGTGTTAAGAAATTTCCACATTTCTAATTTCAACAAAAAGTGATCAATATCCTCCTAAATTTACCTGTTTTGGCATTTCAAATTTTAGGTCTTCCTTCTTTAGGTCTTCCTCCCTACAAATTCAGACTTAAAAAACTATAATTGGATTTGAGAACAATTGTATCCATCGTTTCTTTGTTCGGTTCACTAGGAATCTCCAGTCCCTTATTCCACCTGCAGCAGTGTCGTCACAGATCGTGGAGGTTTAGAACGTCTTCATGTTCCTTCATCACAGGTTTGAGTGGCACAAGAGCACTTGCCATGTTTGTGCTTTGGCACAGACTGACAGAGGGAGTAAAAACAAAAAACAAACAAACATACAAAGCGATACAAATACGAATAAAGTTACATCCCACAAATACTTCTTCTCAGTGAATTAATCAGTCATTAGATTGATTTGAGTCACTGAAGACAGATCCGTTATATTCCGTTATTTTCTTCTGAGGAGACGAAGGCAGAAAGGGCAGGCTTCAGTGAACCAGGCAGTCTCAGTCTTTCAGTCACAGCATTTGGAACCACATAAATAAATACACAAGTACAAACGAACTGTAAACAGGCGCGCTACCAGCAAATGTACACATGAGCACAAAATGAAATTTCAAAATAAAATATATTTTGACTTTTTTTTTTTTTTTTTTTACCCCAGAGCTATTTGTATTTTTGTTGTCATTATGGTTCGCATTATTACTCTTATTATTGTTATTACTATTATTATTATTATTATTGTCGTGTGCTATTATTATAATTATTATTATTGTTGTTATTGTCGTGTGTTATTATTTTTATTCATTATTATTATTATTATTATTGTTGTTGTTATTGGGCCTACTATTATTATTATTATTGTTATTGTCGTGTGTTATTTTTATTATTTATTATTGCTGTTGTTGTTATGATTAGTAGGCCTAGTAGCCTAGTAGTAGTAGTAGTAGCCTAGTAGTAGTAGAAGTAGTAGTAGTAGTAGTGGTGGTAGTAGTATTAGCAGTAGTAGTAGCATTGGCCTGGTCATAATACAGGTTATTATTACCACGTATTTCTTTTGAATAGGATTTGTGACGTTTTGCAAGGTTTGCCTATTTCCAAAATGCCTGATATAAGTGCACTCCAGTGAAAGGCCTATATTTTTAGGCCTACTGGCCATTTAGCAATTTAACCAAAATACACGTTGATTTGAATGATTAGCAGTTCACGTAGGCTACAGTAAGTAAAACTGAAACTTACAATGTCAAACTTAAAAACTGATCTGTGATAATAGGCCTATATCATGGAAATGTAAACTAAAGGCCGAGGCCTAACCTTGTCACATTTCAATGGTGATTATAAAATTGAACGAATACGCCGAATAATAACAATAACAGTTGTAGTAGTAGTACCCAAGTAGTAGTAGTAACCTAGTAGTAGTAGCAGAAGTAGTAGGCTAGTAGTAGTATTATTATTAATAATAATAATAATAACAGTAGGGTAATGATGATTATATACTAGGCTACTACTAGGCCTACACTACTACTACTACTACTACTACTACTACTACTACTGCTGCTACTACTACTAGGCTACTAATAATAATAATAATAATAATAATAATAACAATAATAATAACAATAATAATAACAATAATAATACTATGCTGGTGGTCGAATTGTCTTGGACTCGGTCGTTGGTGCTGCTGGTGTATTCAGCTCCTTGTCAGACCGTGCTGAACCCCTGTTGCTTTTGTTATGACTGAAACATGGCGTTTATTTACCCAACGACGACTGCGACTTTTCCTGCCCGTTCCTCCCGAGGGTCGCCTACAGCCCGTGCGCACACTGGCCTACACTGTCTTTCTCTTAACCACACGTTATGACACATCAGCGCCTTGTGATATGAAATAAATTCATGTCAGTGATGTCTGGAGAGCCTTTTTGAGTTGGAACACAGACCACGGTTCACGAATAATATCCATATTGCGCGTTTAGCATCTCCGTGGCTTGAAAACAGCCAGCCTCGTCAGCTCAGAGGTCCAGCTCGGTACTCCCGCTGTGTTCATCATGGGTTCAACATTAGCACTGGCCAACGTCCAATGCTAACTGGTCCGGTGCAGGGCGACAAATAGGGGGACATTCAAATCCCTTTAGGGGTCCGTGTGTTTTGTATAGTCGACTCGGGTCATTGCACCGGAGTCTGGCCTCCGTGATGCGGCGGGGTGTCCCCGTACATGTCCTCCCCTCCCGGTAGCGGTCCTCCGGCTGGCGTCATCCTCTTCTCCTTCTGCCGCCGGTTGCAGAACCAGACCCTCACCACCTCCTTCTCCAGCTGCAGACTGTCCGCAATTGAGGTAATCTCCGCTGCCCCGGGTTTGGGGCATTTAAGAAAATGGCTTTCCAGAGCCCCCTTTACGCCGACCTCGATGGAGGTCCGTTTTTTTCCGTTTCCTCCCCTGCGCCGCGATCTTATCCAGGCTGGTGGGGCTTCCCGACGTGGAGTCGGCTTCTTCCAGCCACTTGTTCAACAAGGGCTTGAGTTTACACATGTTCTTGAAGCTCAGCTGGAGCGCCTCGAACCGGCAGATGGTCGTCTGGGAGAAGACGTTCCCGTACAGGGTCCCCAGCGCCAGCCCCACGTCCGCCTGGGTGAAGCCGAGCTTGATGCGCCGCTGCTTGAACTGCTTGGCGAACTGCTCCAGGTCGTCCGAGGTCGGCGTGTCCTCGTCGGAGTGGTCCGGGTGGCCGCCGTGGTGGTGGGAGAGGGACTGCTGGTGGCCGCCGCCGCCGTGCTCGCTGAGGTGCGGGCTGTGGCTGTGGTGCTCGTCGTCCCGGAGGGCGTGATGGTGCATCCCCTGCTCGCCCCCGACCAAGCCGAAGCCGGACTGGGAATACACCAGGCTCTGGCCGTCAGACGCCGCCATACCGGGGATGTGCGTGTTGGCAGTGCTCGTTCGCCATGCCCTCGCGTCGTGGTGTGCCTGGTGCGCCAAGTGTGGGTGTCGCTGTTGTTGTTGTTGCTGTTGTTGCAGAGCAGCGGAATTCTGCAGCTCCTCCCGGTCGCCGCTCTGCAGCACCGGCTTCACGTCCTGCTCTCCGAGGGGACTGGCCGGCCAGGGCGCTCCGTCCCCGTGCGACAGCGCCGTGATCCACTGGTGCGCGTGGCTGAGCGGATGACCGCCGCCCGACAGCGTGTAGTCGCTCTGGAGGAGGGTGTGCGCGTCCCTGTACGCGGCCGCCTGCTGCATGCTCCCGGACTCCGAGTGCGGCGGCGGCGCGCTGCTGGGGGTGGTCAGGACGCTGTAGTGGTTGGACGCTGCGGTCGCCATAACTCTTGGAGCCGGAGTGATGGCTCCGGTTGGAAAGCAGCAGCCTTTGACAGTAACTCTTTTTTTTTTTTGTCCGCCACGGGGCAACTCGAAGCGTCTCTCTCTATCTCCTGGGCGCAGTGCCAAGGGGACGCAGAGGCGCGCACCTGAGGTCCGCCTCGCAACGCTCTTTATTGGCCGAGAGGCGGTTGACAGATGTGGTTACCCCTGACAGCACCCCGCTCATTGGTCACGGGAGATTCTATAGGAGCCCCCTATCACTCTCCCGAACAATACAGGCGGTCCTGCAGCACGATGGGAGCACGGAGAGACTGGAGGCTACTGGGGAAACGGAATAAGACTTCCGCGGAGAAACGTGGGGTCACTGAAAGTTTTATGGTGTTACGTTGCTTGCAGTCGTTAATGCAATGCGCGTTTTTGAGAGGTCAGAATGCTTTCGAACAGGTGTAGGCTATTAAATCCTATGTTTTTGTAGGCTATAGATAGGCTATCCCCAGCGTTATCCTATAGACTATGCCTGTCATTTGCGCATATAGTTTTAAGCCCACGATATTTGATGGAGAATCAACCTGTCACTATTTGACTTTGGAATTTAACTAAATAGTTAAGACAAGCCTACATTGCGTCAATTGCCTTTTAATATAATCACAACATGTTGTTAAAATATAGCTATTTCTACGGGGATATTGGTGTTTTGTGTACATTCACGGTGGTTTTGGAGGATTGGTGGGATATTGAGTGTCAGGGAGCGTTGCTCTAGAGAGGAGCCGCATTTCCCCGGCCCTCGGCCCCGTTGCCATAGCGAGCGCACTGAATGGAACAACAACGCCCACGTCACAGCTGCATTCGCCTCTTCCTTTCGTTCCGTTCCAAAGGGCCCATTCGGGCGACTCTCTCTCTCTCTCTCTCTCTCTCTCTCTCTTTCTCTCTCTCTCTCTCTCCCTCTCTCTCTCTCTCTCTCTCTCTCTCTCTCTCTCTCTCTCTCTCTCTCTCCCTCTCTCTCTCGGCCGACGGGACAAATAAAGAGAGTGGAGCGGGAGGGCATCTCGGGGCCAAGGAGAGGAGGCTGAAAGAACGGACTTTCTTGCCCTGCTCGCGCGCCCACGATGCCCCACCGCTACTTGCCTTCTGAGTAAACTTTTGGAATGGATGCGCCCACATTGGGAGGGGGGGGGGGGGGGGGGGGGGTATGGGCACACAGTAGTAGGCTCACCTAAGTTAACAGACTAAAAGATCAGAACTAAGAAATCTTACAACATCATGGACACATATAACCTGACGCGCCAGATGGTTTT
>NW_028176015.1:0-2500 GCF_949987555.1 Borostomias antarcticus
CCTCTCTGGGCGGCTCGGCCCTCACTCTAGCAGCCTGTCTGAGACGAGGCCTAGACCACAGCATAGCAACACAGCTGTCTCTCCCCGCGCTCTGGGACACCCCCACACCCCCACCACACCCCCACACACACCCTCTCTCCCCGCGCTCTGGGACACCCCCACACACACCCTCTCTCCCCGCGCTCTGGGCCTGTGTCCACACCCCCACACACACCCTCTCTCCCCGCGCTCTCCACACCCCCACCACACCCCCTCTCTCCCCGCGCTCTGGGCCTGTGTCCACACCCCCACACACACCCTCTCTCCCCGCGCTCTGGGACACCCCCACACACACCCTCTCTCCCCGCGCTCTCCACACCCCCACCACACCCCCTCTCTCCCCGCGCTCTGGGCCTCGGTCCACACCCCCACACACACCCTCTCTCCCCGCGCTCTCCACACCCCCACCACACCCCCTCTCTCCCCGCGCTCTGGGCCTCGGTCCACACCCCCACACACACCCTCTCTCCCTGCGCTCTGGGCCTGTGTCCACACCCCCACACACCCCCTCTCTCCCGAAGAGACACAGAATTATATTCTATTGCTTTTAATGGGGAGTGTTATTTTGCCAATGGAAAACACGTCTTGTAAATTAAGTGCCAGTGCTATATGAGGTATTTCACAGTGTTGCACCCTGTTGCATGGATATTGCACAGGCCTCATTGCACAGAGGCCTCGGGAGGAAACTGTCTGATCTCGCCTGGAAGGCGGGCATACGGGTTAACTGGCTCAACGGTGCCCCCTTGTGGAGAGAGTAGAGCACCGCAGGTAAACCATATTGATATAATATATGGACAAAAGTTATATAAGTTCTTTATGTAAGTCAAGAGAGCCATGACCTTGAGCAGGTCCTGGGTTCATTCCCAGAGCTCCGAGCTCAGAGGAGATGGTGTGAGGAGTGAATCAGTCATGAGCCTGAGCTGCTCCCGTTTCAACCCTTCACATCCACTTCTTAAACAACCCTCTAGATTTGCCTTTTGTTAACTAATTTAACGCTTTTAAATGATGACCCACTCAATAGGTTTGATGTGTTTTTAACAGCTGGTTCCCAGTGTGGAGCAGTTGGCCTGTGAATGCGCTGTGGGGAAGAGTGTAGACCCCCCCCACCCCCCCTCTCGTAAGCGAGTGTAGACCCCCCCCATCCCCCCCTCTCGTAGGCGAGTGTAGACCCCCCCCCACCCCCCCCCTCTCGTAAGCGAGTGTAGACCCCCCCCATCCCCCCCTCTCGTAAGCGAGTGTAGACCCCCCCCATCCCCCCCTCTCGTAAGCGAGTGTAGACCCTCCCCATCCCCCCCTCTCGTAAGCGAGTGTAGACCCCCCCCCCCCCTCTCGTAAGCGAGTGTAGACCCTCCCCATCCCCCCCTCTCGTAAGCGAGTGTAGACCCCCTCCCTCTCGTAAGCGAGTGTAGACCCCCCCCCCCCCTCTCGTAAGCGAGTGTAGACCCCCTCCCTCTCGTAAGCGAGTGTAGACCCCCCCCACCCCCCCCTCTCGTAAGCGAGTGTAGACCCCCCCCCCCATCCCCCCCTCTCGTAAGCGAGTGTAGACCCCCCCCCTCTCTGGCTGCAGTGTGACGGTGTTGGAGCTGCCGTCCTCGGGGTCTCTCTGGTCTCTCTGGTCTCTCTGGTCTCTCTGGTCTCTCTCTGGTCTCTCTGGTCTCTCTGGTCTCTCTGTGGTCTCTCTCTCCACGCCTGCTTCCAGCTCTCAGACTGTGGCGCCCTGACTCTCCAGAATGGCCCCCAGGTGGCGCAGAGCAGAGTGCAGCTGTGTGGCTCTCAGCTCCCAGGGAAGGACTCAGAGCTCTCGCTGCCCTCAGACAGGCCTCCGGACCTGGGATAGCTGCTAGTCTGGGTCAGCTGCTAGTCTGGGTCAGATGGTAGTCTGGGTCAGCTGCTAGTCTGGGTCAGCTGCTAGTCTGGGTCAGCTGCTAGTCTGGGTCAGCTGGTAGTCTGGGTCAGCTGCTAGTCTGGGTCAGCTGCTAGTCTGGGTCAGCTGCTAGTCTGGGTCAGCTGCTAGTCTGGGTCAGATGCTAGTCTGGGTCAGCTGCTAGTCTGGGTCAGCTGCTAGTCTGGGTCAGCTGGTAGTCTGGGTCAGCTGCTAGTCTGGGTCAGCTGGTAGTCTGGGTCAGATGGTATTCTAGGTCAGCTGCTTGTCTGGGTCAGATGCTAGTCTGGGTCAGCTGCTAGTCTGGGTCAGATGCTAGTCTGGGTCAGATGGTAGTCTGGGTCAGATGGTATTCTGGGTCAGATGGTAGTCTGGGTCAGATTGTAGTCTGGGTCAGCTGCTAGTCTGGGTCAGCTGGTAGTCTGGGTCAGATGGTAGTCTGGGTCAGCTGCTAGTCTGGGTCAGATGGTAGTCTGGGTCAGCTGCTAGTCTGGGTCAGCTGGTAGTCTGGGTCAGATGGTAGTCTGGGTCAGCTGCTAGTCTGGGTCAGCTGGTAGTCTGGGTCAGATGCTAGTCTGG
>NW_028176014.1:0-10000 GCF_949987555.1 Borostomias antarcticus
TCTCTCTCTCTCTCTCTCTCTCTCTCTCTCTCTCTTTCCTTCTCTCTCTCCCTCTCTCTCTCTCCCTCTCTCCCTCTCTCTCTCTCCTCTCCTGTACTTAGCAGATTAGCTTGTGAGGGGAGCCAGGGGGAGTGGGGGGGGGGGGGCTGTGGTCTTTTTCTACTCCTACCATACGCAGCACAACTTCATCATTTAAACCGCACGCACACACAAACACACACACACACACACACACACTCACACACACGCACACACACTCACTCACCAGCCTAAAGGCCTTCCGTCTGAGGGTGTCATGTTAATAAGCTACCTATTAATGAGGATGGAGATTAAATGGACAAATATGTGGGGCCGGTGGCAGGCAGGAGCAGACGGACACGCCGGGGGGCGGGCCCCGTCACATGATCAATCACTCCTAATGGAGCCTTTTATAAAGATTAGTGTTGCGGCCCAGAGAGCCACTTACAGTACAGAACACGAGCAGGGCTCTCGCTGGTCGGCTGGGTTGATGGTTCGCAGGGCGTCTGGCTCTCTGCTTAGCTGGCTGGGTTTGGTTGGTTGGGTCTGGTTGGTTGGGTCTGGTTGGGTCTGGTTGGGTCTGGCCTGGTCTGGTTGGGTCTGGTTGGTTGGGTCTGGTTGGGTCTGGTTGGGTCTGGTTGGTTGGGTCTGGTTGGGTCTGGTTGGGTCTGGTTGTTTGGGTCTGGTTGGGTCTGGTTGGGTCTGGTTGGGTCTAGCTGGGTCTGGTTGGGTCTGGTTGGGTCTGGTTGGGTCTGGTTGTTTGGGTCTGGTTGGGTCTGGTTGGGTCTGGTTGGGTCTGGTTGGTTGGGTCTGGTTGGGTCTGGTTGGGTCTGGTTGTTTGGGTCTGGTTGGGTCTGGTTGGGTCTGGTTGGGTCTGGTTGGGTCTGGTTTGGTCTGGTTGGGTCTGGTTGGGTCTGGTTGGTTGGGTCTGGTTGGGTCTGGTTGGGTCTAGTTGGGTCTGGTTGGTTGGGTCTGGTTGGGTCTGGTTTGGTCTGGTTGGGTCTGGTTGGGTCTGGTTGGTTGGGTCTGGTTGGGTCTGGTTGGGTCTGGTTGGGTCTGGTTGGTTGGGTCTGGTTGGGTCTGGTTGGGTCTGGCTGGGTCTGGTTGGTTGGGTCTGGTTGGGTCTGGTTGGGTCTGGTTGGGTCTGGCTGGGTCTGGTTGGTTGGGTCTGGTTGGGTCTGGTTGGGTCTGGTTGGGTCTGGTTGGTTGGGTCTGGTTGGGTCTGGTTGGGTCTGGTTGGGTCTGGCTGGGTCTGGTTGGGTCTGGTTGGTTGGGTCTGGTTGGGTCTGGTTGGGTCTGGTTGGGTCTGGCTGCTTGGCTGGCTGGTTGACTAGCGGGCTGGTTGGACTGACTAACTGTTTAGCTTCCTGGCTCTGTGTGTGTGTGTGTGTGTGTGTGTGTGTGTGTGTGTGTGTGTGTGTGTGTGTGTGTGTGTGTGTGTGTGTGTGTGTGTGTGATGTAATGGAGCTCATGCTTGTACCCAGTCGGAGGGGAAATGAGGAGCGCTGGGTTCATTAACCGTCACTTCCTGCTGGAAATGTCCCACTCACACTCTCTCGCACACACTCACTCACCCACACGCACACACACACACTCTCTCACACACACACACACACACTCTCTCTCACACACACACACACACTCACACTCTCTCACACACACACGCACACATACACAATTGTCTCTCTCTCTATCTCTCTCTCTCGCACACACACACACACCTACCCACGACGTGCCGTTCCACCGATCCTCCATGTTCCTGAACCCCCGTAAGACGTCCTGAATGACTCACTTCCTCAGAGTTTTGGTAAACACCCCTCCTGAGTGGAAACAACCAACAACAACAACAACAACACTGACTAATTGTTTTTTGTTTTTCAACTCTTTACTAATTGATAGCAGGGGTGCTAGCAGTCATTCTGCTTTAATAGAAGCTCATCCATGAGCCTTTCTCTAGTGTGTGTGTGCGTGTCTCATCCTTGAGCCTTTTATGTAGTGTGTGTGCATGTCTCATCCTTGTGCCTTTCTCTAGTGTGTGTGTGTGTCTCATCCTTGTGCATTTCTGTAGTGTGTGTGTGTCTCATCCTTGAGCCTTTCTCTAGTGTGTGTGTCTCATCCTTGAGCCTTTCTTTAATGTGTGTGTGCATGTCTCATCCTTGTGCCTTTCTCTAGTGTGTGCATGTATCATCCTTGTGCCTTTCTCTAGTGTGTGCGTGTCTCATCCTTGTGCCTTTCTCTAGTGTGTGCGTGTCTCATCCTTGTGCCTTTCTGTAATGTGTGTGTGCATGTCTCATCCTTGTGCCTTTCTGTAATGTGTGTGTGCGCGCGTGTCTCATCCACCAGCTCTCAACTTTTCAAATGGGAGCTATTTCCTACCTTTGTGTGGCTTAAAATTAATCATTTCCTGACGCCCTGAAACCCTAAACAAATAGGGAGGCAGAACCCTGTGATTAGGCTGCATGCTTGAGGACTTAAACCTATTAGTAACAGAGTGTGTGTGTGTGTGTGTGTGTGTGTGTGTGTGTGTGTGTGTGTGTGTGTGTGTGTGTGCGCGCATGTGTGTGTGTGTGTGTGTGTGTGTGAGAGAGAGAGAGAGAGAGAGAGAGAGAGAAAGAGAGCGTGTGTGAGAGAGAGACTGAGTGACTTGAGTGTTTTTTGCCTGTGGGGTGTGTGTGTGTGTGTGTGCGCTCGCGCATGCGCGCGCGTGTGTGTGTGCGCTCGCGCATCCGCGTGTGTGTGTGCGTGTGTGTGTGTGCACAGGTGTGAATGAAGGGGAGAGGATTTGGTCAGGTTGTATTCGTTGGTCTCGTTATTGATTGACTGTGAGTGTGGGGGCTTAATTATCACTGTGATAACGGCGTGTTGTTTGGCTGTGTTTTTAATTGAAGGGTGCTTGGCCGTTGGAGCAGTATCTCTCGTGTTGCTGCAGTATTAGCTGGGCTTTAATTATTTCGTCTGACAACTCCTCTCTCACTGTTTCCTGTCTAATTTATTCAATATCATATGTCAAGAAAGCCCTCCTACAGTGTATTGCATTGCATGCTTTGATTGGAATAGGTACGGCTCACATATCTTTGAGACTTGCGTTTCTCCAACTCCAACCCGTCCTTCCAAGAAGAAGAAGATAGCTGATATTTGATTTATCTGCACACATTTCCGCTGCGCACAGGATTGTGGGTCAGAATAGCCAGAAAAGCCTGCTCGCTTGCATACTGCAAAATACGACCGGATGTAGTAGGAAATCCTGGTATTTTTGCCATACTGCATGTGGCATACTATGTATTGGGACATACTGCATCCTGTTTTGGCATACTATATAGTGGGGTAGTATGCGATTCGGAACGCAGCACTTGTCTTTTTGACAATTAACTAATTAATTAATAACTATCTGATAACTTTAACCAAAAAAAGGAATAGGCTGAAGCTATTAGCTTCTGACACCTACCCTTCTAACCGATATTACATCTAGCAGATTTAACTCCAAGTGCACTTACACAAAGGCAACAATACTAACCGAATACACAGCAATATGCACCACAGCGTAATACAGTATAATACAGCCGGATGCGTCTTCGGTGTGTAACCACATCCTCCTCTGCTCTCACCAACCGATGGGACATCGATTCCTCGGGGTCAGAGGTGAAACCCTGTGGGGTCCCGTGTCCGATAAACAACCACATCTGTCTCCTTCCCTCTGACCAAACCACACTGGGCAGCTACAGACAGCGATCGAAAACAAGGTCCCACCTCCCCCGACCCCCTGCGGTCATAGGAACACGGCGCCTCTCCCTGTCTCTCTGGATGTCCCCACGCAGCGCTACGGAGCGTCAGAGGGGTCAGTCCTGTTCGATTACTCACCCGGATCTGACCTGGGGGCGAGTCCTGTTACCAAACAGCACGACACAGTATCGCGGACGAAAGTGAATCGTGTTTTGCTAGTCGCCTAGAACTCCCGAGCACTAGATTTGAGTTATTTTCTTTGGGTGTGAGCAAAGCATCTTCAGGCATCACTTGATTTATTTAGGGGAAGGTGAGGAGGAGGAGGAGGAGGAAGAGGAAGGTAGATATTTTACAGATTTATTGATATAAATGAAGGGTGTGCGCCTGTGCACAGGGGCTGTCCATCAAAATGCCTGAGTAGAATGGATGTGGTGTCCAGAGCTGAGGGGACAGACGTGGCTCCCTACTGCCCCAATCACTCTCTCACACACACACACACACACATACACACACACACACACACACACACACACACACACACACACACACACACACACACACACACACACACACACACTCCACAAACCCTTCCAAACATCCTCTCCATACATCTCTATTATCCAGACCATATCTGGTTCCAGGGTGCGGTCATTCAGCCGGCTCCCCTCTGTGGGAGGCCCTCCTCCTGGGGGGTGAGGGTCCTGTGTGGGGGGGGTCCTGGGTGAGGGGGGGTCCTGGGTGGGGGGTTGGGTCTGGCGCTCTTCCCTTTTCCTGACTCCCCAAACTAAGTTAAACAAATGCGTAGTTCCAACTCTCACTAGTGGGAGAACGTAGGGCGATGCTAGGCTGCTCACCTCACCTGGAGTTGATTTAGTGGTATCACGATATGGTCGGCCATCTTTCTACCGGCAAGTTAACTGGAGAATAAGCACGGTTTTGACTGTATCTATTGTTAAAAAGCCAACAGAGTGAAATCCTCCTTGAGACTGCGATGACAGCGCACCGTGGCGTTTATATTGACCAGATCTACAGGGTCTGATACGGTCTGATCAAACGATTGTTCTCAGGGTTCCTCGTGTGCATTCTGAACTCTAGGTAGATCTGCTTTTGTTCATGATGCTCCTTATACCTGGAATATTCTACAACACTCTCTAAAGCTGGAGATGCTTCCTTCAGTCGCAGTTTCAATCCTTGGCTCTTGGCATTTGTACTTCAACCTGTAATTGTTTTTTACTATTATTATTATTATTATTTTTTTATTTTATTTTTATTTGTATTATTATTATTATTATTGTTGTTGTTGTTGGTGGTGGTGGTGTTGGTGTTGTTGTGTTGTGTTGTTGTTCTGTTGTTCTGTTATTTGTGTATCTGTGTGAACTCGTCAACACTGTAAACGAGGGAAACCTCAGTGCTTTGCGAGTATAAATAAAGTTTTGAAAGTAAATGAAATGATGTTGGTCCTCTCTCCGGTCCAGGCCATGCCCAAGCCCATCGCCACAGAGCCGTGTTCGGGCAGCCGAGCCGGCGTCCTCACGGTCCTGCTGCGCCTACCCAGAGTTCCCTCTGGTTCCCCTCCACCAGGGCAGTCCGGTAAGGACCCGTCTCCTGTCGTCTGTCTACCTGACCCCCCCCTGCAACCTCCTCCCCATCTTCATCCTCACTCTCCTCCTCCTCGTCATGTCCCCCCCCTATTGTCCTAATCCTCTCCCGCACCCGTCTCCTCTCCTTTCCATGGTCTCCATTTTGTTTTAATGAAGGTGCAGTCGTGTTGTGTCAGCGTGACTTGCAGTAGCAGCCTGCTGGATCAATCATCCCCTCCAGTAGGTTTTCCACAGGCCAGATGGAATCGTGTTGCTATAGACAGACACGTGATGTCACACAGGAGCTAAACGCGCTGCCAAAAAGAAAAGGAATGAGTAGATGGACATTTTCACAACGCATTTCCCCGCTGAAATGGGCTTAGCTCTGTCAGCACCCATCACATCTCTCTTTCTCTCTCTCTCTCTCTCTCTCTCTCTCTTCCTCCCTCACTTTTTCCCATTCTGTCTCAATTCCATCTGTCTCTTCCTCCTTCTGAGGCGGCCAGGTCCTCTCTAAGAGAGGGCTGTCACTTGTCTGCCGGTCCGCAGCTCCTCTGTGACAGGGTGTGAAATGCAATGGGTGAGAGAGAGAGAGAGAGAGAGAGAGAGGGAGAGAGAGAGAGAGAGAGGGAGAGGGAGAGAGAGAGAGAGGGAGAGAGAGGG
The DNA here is from genome assembly GCF_949987555.1 of Borostomias antarcticus. NCBI lineage: Eukaryota > Metazoa > Chordata > Actinopteri > Stomiiformes > Stomiidae > Borostomias > Borostomias antarcticus. Next base: position 5,982 of record NW_028176014.1, read on the forward strand.
AGATAGAGAGAGAGAGAGGGAGAGAGAGAGGAAGGGAGGGAGAGAGAGAGAGATAGGGAGAGTGAGAGAAAGAGGGAGAGAGAGAGAGGGAGAGAAAGAGGGAGAGAGAGAGAGAGAGAGGGAAAGAGAGAGAGAGAGAGAGAGCGAGAGAGAGAGAGAGAGAGAGAGAGAGAGAGAGAGAGCAAAGGCTCCAAGAAGCCTTCAGATGACCAGAAGGGGGAAATGAAGCACTTCACAATGCAGCAGTGTTACGTCCCCTACAAAGATGTAATAATAGCGTAATAAAGGTGTAATAACTAGGGGGGGGGGGGGGCACAACAGCCTGTGTCTAGACCCACTGGACCGATGTAATTAGACAGTAATCGTGGATGTGGTGCTGTTCAGTACCAGGCCGTACAACCAAAATGTACCTTTTCTCCCAAAAAGGATTTATTACCACCAAAAGTGGAACAAAGACAATGAACAGACATACAGAACTACAAAGTGTGGGAAACATCCAGACAACCAATGTCTTAACAGAGGGCAGGAGAACCAGGAACCAGGGAGAAGGACTGTGAACGCTGCGACTAACACCGTGTCCTAACTGCTTGCGACGCGAGCAACAGAACGCGACATCGCATGCTTGCTGTCCTAACTGAACCCGTTAAATGTCCTGTTCTGTTAGGTCATTTGTCTATATTCCCAACTGAAGACAGTTAAAGAACGAACGCCTGCCAACGCGAGCGACAGGAGGAAAATAGGAACAGGGCGAGCGTCAAAAGGGCAGTTCAAACGTTGCGCCGCTTCGCGCTGCGTCGCTCGCGTCCAGTTAGGACATAACAATAGAAAACAAAGCAATGGAACGCATTTTGTCGCTGACGCTCGCTCGCGTCGCCTGTAGTTAGGACACGGTGTAAGAAGCACAGCCCTACCTTCCCTACACCTCCACCCTATAGACCCTAACACAGCCCTACCTTCCCTACACCTCTACCCTATAGACCCTAACAATCTCTAACTGCAAACATGCTGGGAAAAGCCACCTGTGTTCCTACGCTACACCGAAGGCTTTGAAGGCCTTTGGTAGGTCGTCCGCCAGCAGGAGCAGATGTCTGGAGAGAGAGGCGCTGTGTGGGGGGACAGTGAGAAGGTGAGGAGGGTATGGGAGGAAGACATCATCGTAACACGAAGCAGGAGAAGCTACAGCTCTGTCCTGTCAGACTGATGCCTGTTGAAAGCAGGCAGGCGGAACTGAGGCAGCCTGACACACTGGCATAACTCTGCCTGTAACTGTAGCGCTGAATGTTGTCGGGTTGTAGCTGTCACCGGCCAGGAGTGAGCCAGGCTTCGAAGCGCTGCCGTGGAAACACGGACGCATCGTCGCGTGACGGTGTTCTTTTCATGTCTTTGTTTCTCGCTGTGTCGATACCTGGCACTTGAACAAGGGAAGCGTCTGCCATGTGCTCGGCAAGGCGCAAAGTATGCAAATATACCTCAGAAATCCACTATATGGGCAAAAGTATTGGGACACACCTCACAATTGTTGAATTCAGGTGTTTCATTCAGTGCCATTGCCAAAGGTGTATAAAATCAAGCACCTAGTCAAGCACTCTGCCTCTATAAACATTTGTGAGAAGAAAGAATGGGTCGTTCTAAAGAGCTCACTGAATTCCAGCGTGGTACTGTAATAGGATGCCACCGTTGGAACAAGTCAGTTCGTGGAATTTGTTCCCTACTAGATATTCCACGATCAACTGTAAGTATTATTGCAAAGTGGAAGCGTTTAGGAACCAAGAAACTCAGCGACGAAGTGGCAGACCAGGTAAAGTTACAGAGCTGGGTGGGTCGGCGAGTGCTGAGGTAAAAATCGCCAACGCTCTGCTGACTCAACAACTGCAGAGTTCCAAACCTCCTCTGGCGTTAACATCAGCACAAAAACGGTGCGCCGGGAGCTTAATGACATGGGTTTCCATGGCCGAGCAGCTGCATGCAAGCCTTACATCACCAACCGCACTGCCAAGCGTTGGATGGGGTGGGGTAAAGCACGCCGCTACGGAAACGTGTTCTGTGGAGCGACGAATCACGGTTCTCTATCTGGCAGTCTGATGGACAAGTCTGGGCTTGGCGAATGCTAGGAGAACGTTGCCTGCCTGACTGCATTGTGCCAACTGTAAAGTTTGGTGGAGGAGGGATAATGGTCTGGGGTTGTTTTTCTGGGTTTGGCCTAGACCCCTTAGTTCCAGTGAAGGGAAATGTTAATGCTTCAGCTTACCAAGACAATTTGACAATTCTATGCTTCCAACTTTGTGGAAACAGTTTGGGGAACACCCTTTTCTGTTCCAGCATGACTGTGACCCAGTGCACAAAGCAAGGTCCATAAAGGCATGGTTGGGTGAGGTTGGTGTGGAAGAACTTGACTGGCCCACACAGAGCCCTGACCTCAACCCCATCGAACACCTTTGGGATGAACTAGAATGGAGATTGCAAGCTAGGCGCTCTTGTCCAACATCAGTGTCTGACCTCACTAATGCTCTTCTGGATGAATGGACAAATATTCCTACAGACACACTCCAAAATCATGTAGAAAGGGTTAGAATAGTGTGAGCTGTTATGGCTGCAAAGGGGGGGACCAACTCCATATCAATGCCTATGAATTCAGAATGGGATGTCATAAAAGCTCCGGTAGGTGTAATGTGCAGATGTCCTAATACTTTTGTCCATGTAGTGTCTTTGCGGATGTCTTTCCGTCTGTTTGAGAGGTTTGAATCATAAGCAACCTGCCCAGTGGTGAGAACATTGAGTGCATGTTGTTTGAAGTACAGTAGATCAACATAGCATTGTAACAGGTGTCAGCGCTGTGTACTGGATAAATAAAGGCCTTGTTAGTGCACTGGTAGAGTTAGGAGATCTTCAAATCTCTGCAGAGCCAAACCTGGTGATCGTTTGAATTTCTTGCCTTTTGAGGCTCTTGACAAACTCTTCACATAAAAATATCCTTTTTGGTTTTTAATAAAATTACAGGGCCCGAGGGGGTGGGGCTTTATTTGGCCACGCAGTGACACACACAATTACACACAGTGAGCGCCAACATGGCACACAGCATACATTTTCAATACAATTTTCGGGGGGGTTGCCAGTGGAAATTGTTCCCTGCATTTCTCCCATCCAAGCCGTCCTCCTCCAGGGGCAGCCAGGAGCAGTGGGCAGCCATCGTTCATGGCACCCGGAGACCAAGTCCAAGTGCTCAGTCCAGGTCCTGGTCAGGGACCGGACTGAAGAGCATCTGTTCTCCTGCATGTTTTTCGTATTGGGTTCTTTTGAGGGGAAACCCTTGAGAACACAGGGAGAACAGACATTAAGACTAACCAGGGACTAACCACACACTAAGACTAACCAGGGACTAACCAAACATTAAGACTAACCAGGGACTAACCGCACACTAAGACTAACCAGGGACTAACCACACACTAAGACTAACCAGGGACTAACCACACACTAAGACTAACCAACCAGGGACTAACCACACACTAAGACTAACCAGGGACTAACCACACACTAAGACTAACCAGGAACTAACCACACACTAAGACTAACCAGGAACTAACCACACACTAAGACTAACCAGGGACTAACCACACACTAAGACTAACCAGGGACTAACCACACACTAAGACTAACCAACCAGGGACTAACCACACACTAAGACTAACCAGGGACTAACCACACACTAAGACTAACCAGGGACTAACCACACACTAAGACTAACCAGGGACTAACCACACACTAAGACTAACCAGGGACTAACCAGGGACTAACCACACACTAAGACTAACCAGGGACTAACCAGGGACTAACCACACACTAAGACTAACCAGGGACTAACCAAACACTTAGACTAACCAGGGACTAACCAGGGACTAACCACACACTAAGACTAACCAGGGACTAACCAGGGACTAACCACACACTAAGACTAACCAGGGACTAACCACACACTAAGACTAACCAGGGACTAACCACACACTAAGACTAACCAGGGACTA
>NW_028176013.1:0-16524 GCF_949987555.1 Borostomias antarcticus
TGGTATTTCAATGTTTTTTTCCATTGATTAGAAAGCGTAACGTTATGTCTGTTGTGTTTACTTCTGCTCATGTCGTTGAGAGAGTCGGCCGGTTGTCCTTTTTTACCAGCTTGTCAGCCAGTTCTGTTTGATTTGGCTTCTGTTTTTCTAACCTCTGCTGATGCTGTCAGAGACAGACGCAGCAGGGGGTGATCTAACTGTGGATGATGTTTAAATCCCCATTGATTGCTTTGTTACAAAGGTGCTCACACCTCTTCCATTGCCCCTAATGGTACCGGCATACTTCCTCTGCCACTACTACTACTACTACCACTACTACTACCACTACTACTGCTACCGCTGCTGCCGCGCCTGTGCCCCAGTCAGGCCCCAGGCACACCGTCCAGGCTGCCCTGCCGAGCGTAGCTGTTGATTGGACTGCTCGACCAGAGATCTGAGAGAGAGGGGGTGGGGTCGGTCGCCAAGGCCCGCCCACCTCGCGGTGTGAGAGAGCAGGACCTCTCGAAAGTCTCCGACACCCAAGCTCAAAGCTACTGAAGGGTTTCCATGTTTGGGGCCCTTCTGGACTTTGTGTGTTCTCACTAGATATGGGCCATGGAGGAGCGCTGGTCAGAGGACTGTGATACCGGACTGTCGTACGGAAAGCCGGTCTGCGCGATACATATTGGACTGAACCCTTTTTTTCTGAGGGAAAGGACATTTCTGGGATTGTGACACCATTTCCTGGGCCTGTTGACTCTGTTGGACTCTCACGACCAATCAGATGGCAGAGTTTGGTACGTTCCAACGGGGCGACCCCTAGCGACCAGATTTCTGCTGCTCTTTTGGGGGCTCAGCCTGGATCAAAGCCATCCCGACTTTAATGGCTTCCGGTGGGAAGGACTGTTTCACGACATCCGTTGCCCCATCTCCATATAACCTCTGGACAGTAGCAGGGCCCAGACGCCCTAGAGAGATTCTGCTCTTCTGAAACCTGGACTAAGGCCTCAGATCTGGACTAACCTGGCCCAGAGCATTGTCAAGCCCCACTTCCAAACGAACTACAGAACCCATCCTGCCAGCCAGCTAGCAGATATCCACCCCAAACATCTCGACCTCCTTTGATTGGACCCTTGTTGCCTAGATACAGTACATGCAGGCGCGATTGGGCCATTTCCAAGCCAGTAAGGATCAGGTGTCAGTGGTACCAGGGAATAAGTAGTACTTTTCTCAATGTTATTCTCTACCCAGAAATATCTAGACAATGCTTAGTTTCAGTCAGGAGTCCTCCTCTTAGCGTTAAATGGGGGAACTGCCTACAATATTTACGTATTTGTCAAGTGTAGTCTGTGTTTCCACATTCATGGATACTGCAGTTTTGATTTTAAATGGTTTAACCATTCAATATTCCTGTGGAATGTGACGGACTAGCCTGATTGATAGGCCACTTTCCAAGTGATCCACATAGCCAGTAAAGCTACACTATTTGGGTGTTATTGTGATATGAATGATTTAGTTCTGAAGAATAGAAACTGCAGTATTTCCATCAGGTTTACTACCAGTGTGTGTGTGTGTGTGTGTGTGTGTGTGTGTGTGTTAGAGAGAGAGAGACTGCTACTCCATCATCAAACAACCTATTTCATTATCTGGCCATCGTCTGCTGGAGCATGAGGCCTGTTTGGTGGCATGCAGTAGTCCTGTTCCCACTAGGGTGGCACAATTCCGGGAATATTAAAAAAAGCCCAACGGGAATTAATGGGAATAAACTGGAAAACAGAATTACGCAAATCCATCAACTCCATAACTACGTTTGTGAATATTCCTGGAATTTTGTAACCCCAGTTCCTTCACTCGTCCACTTCATAGCCGACCTCAGCCACACTGAGGTGGAAGATGGACCTGGAGTGGCAATCTCTCTCTCCCAGTCTCCCCCTTTTCTCACCCTGTCTCTCTTTATACTCCTCTTCCTCCCTTCCACCTGTACTTGACCCCTGTGTGACCCCTGACCCCCGCTCCACCTCCGCCCCTCACCGCCGCCCCTCTGCCCCGGGGTTGTTCTTCTCTCCTGTTACAGAGCCTGACGCCCAGGGCCTTCACCGCCCGCAGGGTCTCCCTCAGCAGTGAGTACGCCTCAACACTACCTCACACAACGCCTCAACATCTCTGAACACTACCTCACACATCTCTGAACACTACCTCACACATCTCTGAACACTACCTCACACATCTCTGAACACTACCTCACACATCTCTGAACACTACCTCACACATCTCTGAACACTACCTCACACATCTCTGAACACTACCTCACACATCTCTGAACACTACCTCACACATCTCTGAACACTACCTCACACATCTCTGAACACTACCTCAACACCTCTGAACACTACCTCACACATCTCTGAACACTACCTCACACATCTCTGAACACTACCTCACACATCTCTGAACACTACCTCACACAGCACCTCACTATCTCTACACAGCACCTCAACATCTCTACACAGCACCTCACTATCTCTACACAGCACCTCAACATCTCTACACAGCACCTCACTATCTCTACACAGCACCTCAACATCTCTACACAGCACCTCACTATCTCTACACAGCACCTCACTATCTCTACACAGCACCTCACTATCTCTACACAGCACCTCAACATCTCTACACAGCACCTCAACATCTCTACCCAGCACCTCAACATCTCTACACAGCACCTCAACATCTCTACACAGCACCTCACTATCTCTATATACAATACCTCACTATCTCTACACAGCACCTCACTATCTCTACACAGCACCTCACTATCTCTGTTCACACCACCTCACACACCACCTCCGCTTTTTCCTTTGTTTGTGTATAAACCTTTTATGGTTTTGTTTGTTTATTTATATACTGTGTCCCGACACTACTGCATGTTCCAAGCTGCTCTGCCTGTTTGATTAGGGATCTTGCCGAGCGTGTGTGTTTGCGTGCGTCTTTTGAGGCCACGTCTCAACCCCCCCTCCATCCCCCCCACAGGCAGTAAGACCTCCCCGGCCGCAGGCGTGGCGGAGGGCGAGGCGGAGTCCGGCGGCGCGGCGGGGAGGAAGAGGAGGTGGGGCTCCAGCACGGCCGTCACCACCAAGAAGCTCTCCATCAGCATCACCACCGACTCTCTGAAGGTACGGGACACACACACACACACACACACACACACACACACCGTCCATCAGCATCACCACCGACTCTCTGAAGGTACGGCCTCGGCGCCACGGCACGCGCCTTCTTACCTTTTCATCATTTCGCCTGCGCTTTTTAACCAAGGCGACTTGCGATGAGCACATTCTGTCCAGAGGAAGTGAACCGAATGTACGTCCCAGTCGTCAGTGACTCTGTAAGAACTAGGAGCCACCGGCGGTCGCAGTGCTAGAGAAAGGAAGAGCACAAGTAGCCATGTCTCTCCTATGATGTTTTTAGCCTCTCTTACTCTGAAAATTTAATTTAATGTGATTTATTGCTTTATAAATGTTCTTAGCCGTTAGACAAACATACTCCAGGAGCTTGCTCGATCGCCTTGTTGAGAGGGGTCAGGGAAGAATTTTTATAGCTCACTTATCTGGCCCCCGGGTGATTACTGTTTTTTTGCTTCCCTCTGGAATATGTAGGGGTGGGTCGTATGCCCACCTCCCTTGTTCTCTGTAAAGCGCATTGTGTTGCCTCTGGGTATGAAATGCGCTATACAAATATAGCTTTGATTGATTGATTGATTGAAGTCCAATCTCTGTTCCTCTCGCCTCCCCAAGTCCCTGATCCCAGACATCCGGCCCGGGGCAGGCCAGGAGGCGGTGGTGGACCTGCACCCAGAGGAGGTCCACCTCTCTGGGGAAGAGGATGACCAGGACAGGGAGCGCCCCGACCAGGACCTGAAGATCAGGAGGACCGTCACACAGGTCAGCCTGCAGCTACACGTAGTGGACAGTAGGGCTGGGTGTCGAGTCAAATTTCAAGAATCGATTCGATTCCGATTCACAAGGTTCAGAATCGATTATCACGATTCGATTCGATTCAATATCGATTCGGTTAGTGTTACTAAAACCAGTTTTTTTTTTTTGCTGTAACCTTAATTACATGACTGCCTAGTTATGCAACACATCAATACTAGGGCTGGGTATCGATACTGATTTACAAAAGTAATGAATATTCATCTCTAAATTGTAATTAGATTACTGATTACGCTCTCTGAAAAATCGGATTACTACTTACTTTAATTTTGAGGTACTTTCTAAAGCCAGATCATTCCTTACCCGAATCATGGAAGTGCTGATCTAGGATCAGTTTTGCATATTAGATCATAACAGATACAAAAAAAATCTAACGCATCTTGCCCCTGATGACATAAACAGTCAGTTCAGCCACGACTGCAGAGACCACATGCGAATCAACCACATGAAAGGGAGCAGGCCCACCCCTAATTAACTAGTAATCCCATCTGTATTAGGTCAATAACTGTAATCTGATTACTGAAAAACGAAAATGTAATCCCTTACATTACAAGTTACCAAAAAGTAATGTGATTACAGTAGTCCGTTACTTTGTAATCGGCTACTCCCAACACTGGTGGACAGAGACTGTGTCCTCGCTGTATCCCTAAATCAACCTCCTCACAACGTCACGCCGGCGACGCCCCCTCTCTCTCCCAGGTGGTCCCGTCCGAGAGCCAGGAGAACGGGCAGAAGGAGACGAAGAGGAGCAGACGTGAGGAAGAGGAGGAGGAGGAGGAGAGGGACGACGGAGGAGAGGTGAAGAGGGACAGGGAGAAGAGGAGGAGTCACGAGGAGAAGATGAACAGCTCGTTCCCGGGCGCCACGGAAAAGCAGCCGCCGTCTCCCGGCGGTCACGACATGGACATCACAGGTGACACGTCAACGACGAGCGGAGGACAACTTTGTTGTCTTTCAAACAAGACGTTGAGACTCCCAACGGTTGATGAATCAGATGTGTCCATCTTCTGTAATGGCAGATCTGTTACTATACTTTTATATGTAGCTCTTGTTGGAAATGAAAATGGTCCCACAATAATAATACACTAGTATAACATTACATTAGTCATTTAGCAGACGCTTTTATCCAAAGCGACTTATAATTATTGCATTTAACGTAGGTAGGTAGTCTGTACTACTACTCACCAGAACTCACAAGTGCATCTCCTTTCTAAACAAGTGACTAATGCCGGTTTCACACTACAGGATATTTAAAATCCTAACCAATTTCTAAATCGGGTTACATCACGCACATAAGGAGAATCTTAACAGATATTCTTCTTGCGCATCTCAAACAAGCACACACAGCAAGATTTGAAAATAACGGCTCATCGCACACTACAGGATCTTATCGTGCCCGAGGGAGCAACGAACCACTGGTCTCGCCGTCTCACTTGTGAAGTCGGGACGTAATAATCTTAAATATCAAACATGTTTGATATTATTGGGGCCGCCCCGATGGGTCTGCGAGCCGATCGGGAGGTATAAGATTGGATCTGTAAACCCCTCACATTACAAGATCATCTGGGCCGATCATCGGCCCCGACCAACGTTCCAGACCAGATTTCTCATCCGATTGTCGGGAGGGGTGAATCAGGGATAAATCAGCCCAAAAATCCTGTAGTCTGAGCCCGGCATAAGAGCGTAATCTAGTGCTGAAGCCAACGTGGCAAGAGTAGCAGAATGTACCAGAAGGCCTCCATCTCAGGGCTTGGGGTGATTCCCAGTTGACCTGCCGGTTCTCTGCCCCTCCCAGTGACCCCTGACCTCTGCTCTGTCCTCTGCCCCCCAGTGACCCCCGGCGACACCCTGATCCGACGCTCCATCAGCCAGCAGAAGTCGGGCGTGTCCGTCACCATCGACGACCCCGTCCGCGCAGCTAAGCAACCGTCTCCACCCCGGGGAAAAATGTCCAGCATTGTCCACGTGTCCAATCTGGTGAGAGCACACACACACACACACACACACACAGCTCTGTTGTACCTATCTATCAAGGGTAGCTCAACCTGGAATAGCCTACCTGTCTCTCAAAGAGAAAGCCCCACCCTCTTCACTTTTAAAGACAACCAGAAATGTGAACACTAGCCTCTAATGTCCAAGTGTGTTCTCTGCCCATGTATTGTAGTTCGTTTTACTTTGTCTTAATGTTGTTATTGTGATCATTTATTTGTGTTACATTATGGAGAATTAGACTACTGTTTCTATGTCTGGGACTAGGGATGGAATATAGCCTTGTGCTAAATCCGGCTTCTTTACACTGTCGCGTATAGATGTTTTTAATGCGTCCATTTCATGTATCTGTGCTCAGCAAAATGCATTGCCCCCTCAAAATAAACAAACAAACAAAGCAAGTTTAGTAAAGGTTTGTGTGCGTCCCGTGCTGCTCGGCAGGTGCGTCCGTTCACGCTGGGTCAGCTGAAAGAGCTGCTGGGCCGGACAGGCTCCCTGCAGGACCACGGCTTCTGGATCGACAAGATCAAGTCTCACTGCTACGTCACCGTACGTACCTCACACACACACACACACACACACACACACACAGATGACGACTCCCGCTGGGTCTCAGTGGGTTCTGTCTGGTCCGTGTCTGGTCCGTGTCTGATCCGTCTCTGATCCGTGTCTGGTCCGTGTCTGGTCTGTCGCTGATCCGTGTCTGGCCCGTCTCTGGCCCGTCTCTGGCCCGTGTCTGATCCGTGTCTGGTCGTGTCTGGTCCTCACGGTCCGTGTCTGGTCGTGTCTGGTCCTCACGGTCCGTGTCTGGTCGTGTCTGGTCCTCACGGTCCGTGTCTGGTCGTGTCTGGTCCTCACGGTCCGTGTCTGGTCGTGTCTGGTCCTCACGGTCCGTGTCTGGTCGTGTCTGGTCCTCACGGTCCTGTCTGTCCTCTCCCTGTGTTCCAGTACTCCAGCCCAGAGGAGGCTCTGGCCACGCGAGCAGCCCTGCATGGGGTGAAGTGGCCCCAGAGCAACCCCAAGTTCCTCTCTGTGGACTTCAGCCAGCAGGAGGAGGTGAGGACCACAGTCTGACAGTCCCCTGGGAAACGCCCTCTCTGTGTTGTAATTAGTGCCACAAAAGGCCGGGAATATTCACAAACTTCCCCAAATTCCTGATGGGAATTTACGGGAATTAACAGGAATAAGATGGAAATTTATGAGAATTAATGGGAATACATTGTTTTCCTGTTTATTCCCGTTAATTAAAATTCCCGTGGGACGTTTGTGAATATTCCCGGAATTTTGCAGCCCTAGTTGTAATGCAGTCCTGCCGTGTGTGTGCGTGCGTGTGTGTGTGTGTGTGTGTGTGTGTGTGTGTGTGTGTGGTTGTAGCTGGACTTCCACCGGGGCCTGGCCACCGAGGAGAAGCCCGGCGAGGAGCCGGCGGCGCCGGGGGGGCGGGGCGTCCGCGGGGGCGTCGCCGGGCCCCTCCCCCCTCCTCTCCTGGCAGAGCGGGACCAGTGGGCGGAGCGCGAGCGAGAGATGGAGCGTCGGGAGAGGGCGCGGGCGGAGCGCGAGTGGGACAGGGACAAGGTGCGCGAGTTCGGGAAGCCCGGCGAGGAGCGAGGCGAGGGGGGGCCGCGGAGGTCGCGCTCCAGGGAGAGGAGGCGCAAGGAGAGAGGGAAGAGCAAGGAGAAGAAGACGGACAAAAAGGGTGAGGGTTGATGGAGGGTTGATGGAGGGGGGATGATGAGGGAGGGATGATGAGGGAGGAATGATGAGGGAGGGATGATGGAGGAGGGATGATGAGGGAGGGATGATGGAGGAGGAATGATGGAGGAGGAATGATGGAGGAGGAATGATGGAGGAGGGATGATGGAGGAGGGATGATGGAGGAGGGATGATGGACGGATGATGGAGGAGGGATGGCAGGGATGTTTTGTTGACGTGTTGTTTATTTGTGAATTCTGGGTGTGTGTGTTTTTTTCCCAGAGAAATTGTCAGAAGAGCCCCCGGCCAAGATGCTGGATGATCTGTTCTGCAAAACCAAAGCAGCTCCCTGTATATACTGGCTCCCTCTCACAGACGAGCAGGTGGGGGTCTCTCTCTCTCTTCTCTCTCTCTCTGTTCTCTCTCTCTCTGTTCTCTCTCTCTCTGTTCTCTCTCTCTCTCTCTCTCTCTCTCTCTCTCTCTCTCTTGTTCTCTCTCTCTGTCTCCCCCCTCTTTCTCTCTCTCCCTCTCTCAAGTCAAGAAGCATTATTGTCATGACCTTTGATAACAAACCATGTTGCCAAAGCAGAAAGACATTAATATAGTGAAATAACCAATAAACAAATCTCCCTTCCTCTCTCCCTCTCTCTCTCCCTCCCTCCCTCCCTCTCTGTCTCCCTCTCCCTCCCTCCCTCTCTCCCTACCTCTCTCCCTCCCTCTCTCTCCCTCTCTCCCTCTCTCTCTCCCTCTCTCTCTCCCTCCCTCCCTCCCTCCCTCTCTCTCTCCCTCCCTCCCTCCCTCCCTCCCTCCCTCTCTCTCTCCCTCTCCCTCCCTTCCTCCCTCTCCCCCTCTCCCTCTCCCTCTCCCTCTCCCTCTCCCTCTCCCTCTCCCCCTCCCTCTCCCTCTCTCCCTCTCCCTCTCCCTCTCCCTCTCCCTCTCCCTCTCCCTCTCCCTCTCCCTCTCCCTCTCCCTCTCCCTCTCCCTCTCCCTCTCCCGCTCCCTCTCCCGCTCCCGCTCCCGCTCCCGCTCCCGCTCTCGCTCCCGCTCTCGCTCCCTCTCTCGCTCTCGCTCTCCCTCCCTCTCTCGCTCTCCCTCCCTCTCTCTCTCTCTCTCTCCCTCCCTCTCTCCAGTTCCTCCAGAGGGAGGCTGCCAAGGCGGAGCGTATTAAGGAGAGAGAGAGGATCCGCAAGGAGCTCCAGGAGGAGGAGAACAAGAAGAGGGAGGAGGAGCGCAAGGAGCGGATGAAGGCGGGGGGCGCGGCGGGGGGCGAGCGGGGGGAGGGGGACAGGGAGAGGGAGCGCAACAGAGGCAGGGACGGGGACAGGGACGGGGACAAACGCAGGGAAGCGGGCTACCGCAGACCGGGGGGCGGCGGGGGGGGAGGAGGGGGAGGAGGAGGAGGGGGAGGGGGCCGGCGCTCACGCAGTCGCAGTGACCCCCCGCCCCGAGACAGGCGACGCTAGGCGGGGTCAGCAGCCGTGGCTGGAACTGTCTTAAAGAACCCCCCCCCCCTCACCCCAACCCCCCCCCCCCCCCCCCCTCATCCCAGCCCGCCCTTCTCACTACATGTACTTTGTTACAACTAAGGCCCCCCCTCAGAGGACCAACCGATGTAGTCGCCATCTTCCAGACGGTCACTTTTTTGTAAAGCACACACGCATATACATACAGGTATACACACACACACACACACACACACACACACACACACAGGGACCATCATTTTAGCAGTGTTCGCTCCCAGAGTGCCCTACGTGTTGGAAGTTTATTTTTCTTCATTTGCGTTCGTGTTTTCTCGTGAAATTTCTTCTTCTTTTTTTGCGGGAGTGGGTTCTGTCAGCTTGATGGAACAGCAGTACCCCCACCCTGGTTCCTTTCTCTGTGCAGAACCAGTGATTTCCCAGCTGGTTCCTGAGCGGGGTGGGGGGGGGGGATCCTCTGCTGTGCCCTGCCCCACCCCCCCATAGCCAAGGCCCCGCCTACAAACGGCCTCTTTAGTCGTCGCCACGCTTGACTGGAAACGGTTGGATGTCTATTAGCAAAGATGGCCGACGTTCCATGTAGGCCATCTGAGAGCTTGATGGGAGGGGGGGGTGTTGTAACTGTTCTGCTTAGACCTATCCACTTGTCTCAGATCTGCGGGCCGATGTAGGGCTGCTGTTAATGGACGTGTCCTCGCTCCTGCTCGGGGCGCGGCCGGTCTCGCCGTGTCTTACGTTCCTTCTGTCCGTTTAGTTTGTGGGACGGAACCTTCGTTTCCCCGCGGAAGATCTTTCACGAGCCGTGGAACCACGCGGGTTCCTCTGGGGGTTCCTCTGCTGTGGAACCACGCGGGTTCCTCTGGGGGTTCCTCTGCTGTGGAACCACGCAGGTTCCTCTGGGGGTTCCTCTGCTGTGGAACCACGCGGGTTCCTCTGGGGGTTCCTCTGCTGTGGAACCACGCGGGTTCCTCTGGGGGTTCCTCTGCTGTGGAACCACGCGGGTTCCTCTGGGGGTTCCTCTGCTGTGGAACCACGCAGGTTCCTCTGGGGGTTCCTCTGCTGTGGAACCACGCGGGTTCCTCTGCCGTCCTGAGATATTTTCTTCCTTCTTCCATGTATCCCACAAGCCTCCTCTTCTGTTCTCGCTGTGCCCTCGGTGCAGTCAAGAGAGGGTATGCATATTATAAATCTCTCGCACGATGGTTTTAATATTGTTTTTTAATAATCATTATTTTATCGTTTTAGTATAAAAGCTTAATTTGTTCTCGTTTTTTATTTTAATTTTTTGTTTACGCCTGTAAGTGGTGAATGTACAAATAATAAAAAGTCAAGTTTGAAAAATTAAGTTTTCGTTGTTGTTTTTTTCAGGCACCGGACACATTTTTGTTGCAGAAAGCAGTCATATTTATCACTGTCCTAGATTCCTTGACAACAAGGCTTTAAATGCAAAATAAGTTTAAAAAGTTACCTCAACTGTGTAATTCCAGAGTGAAATCTTGAAGGCTCTGATTGAGCAGGTGTTTCCATGGTGAAGTCACCTGTCTGAACCGGAAGACAGGAAGTCCTCCCGGAACAGAGGGGGGCATGAGTTCTTGGCTGCGTTCCGAATCGCATACTACCCTACTATATAGTATGCCAAAACAGGATGTAGTATGTCCCAATACATAGTATGCCACATAGATATGAACATATGAGGTGTATATGTCTATGGTATGCCACATGCAGTATGGCAAAATACCAGGATGTCCTACTACATCCGGTCGTATTTTGCATTATGCAAGCCAGCAGGCTTTTCTGGCTATATTCTGACCCACAATCCTGTGCGCATGTGCGAGACGAGACAGCTGTAGATGAATGACGCGTTATGGACAGCGACGGATGTGGGCACATTTCAAGGCGCAATGTTATGACAAGGTAGTATGTCTCAATTGGATGCCTACTGCTTGCAAAGTACGTACTTTCTAAGGGCAGCTGTAGTAGGTACTGCTAGTAAGAAGTAGAAGTATGCGATTCGGAACGCAGCCCAAGTTTTGAAATGGGTTTTCTAGTAAGTTCCAGGATGGGAGAAGTACACTGAAAATAGGATGCAGTTACACCAGTTTGCCACAAGGGGACAGAAATGTTCCAATGGTCCCAAATCCCTCCTGGCAGAGCCCATGATGACCTTGCTACATGAACAAAGTCCAGGAGTCTTTCAGCTGGCATGGGCATGGCGAATGTTGAAGTGGCTCGATGAACTTTGTCTAGACAACAAAACGCATGTCACGTTTGTTATTGTAACTTCTGTTGTAATATGTACTCTGTTCATATGAATGGACTTTTCAGTTAAGGCAATATTAACTTGATTGACAGTCTGGCTCAAACTCTCAAACTCAAAAAAGAGGGAGAGAGAGGGAGAGAGAGAGAGGGAGGGAGAGAGAGGGAGGGAGAGGGACGGAGAGAGAGGGAGGGAGAGGGACGGAGAGAGGGAGGGAGGGAGAGAGAGGGACGGAGAGAGGGAGGGAGGGAGAGACAGAGGGAGAGAGAGAGAGAGAGGAAGGGAGAGGGAGAGAGGGAGGGAGAGAGAGAGAGAGGAAGGGAGATTTGTTTATTGGTTATTTCACTATATTACTGTCTTTCTGCTTTGGCAACGCTATTTATCTCTGTCTGCCTCCTGCCCACTGCTTCCTCTCAGCCTGTTGTACTTCCTGACGAGCTCTCCTCCTCTCTCCATCTCCCCGGCCTCGCTCTCTTCCTCCTCCTCCTCTCTCCATCTCCCCGGCCTCTCTCTCTTCCTCCTCCTCCTCTCTCCATCTCCCCGGCCTCGCTCTCTTCCGCCTCCTTCTCTCTTCCTCCTCCTCTCTCCATCTCCCCGGCCTCGCTCTCTTCCTCCTCCTCCTCTCTCCATCTCCCTGGCCTCTCTCTCTTCCTCCTCCTCCTCTCTCCATCTCCCCGGCCTCGCTCTCTTCCTCCTCCTCCTCTCTCCATCTCCCCGGCCTCGCTCTCTTCCTCCTCCTCCTCTCTCCCCGGCCTCGCTCTCTTCCTCCTCCTCCTCTCTCCATCTCCCTGGCCTCTCTCTCTTCCTCCTCTCTCCATCTCCCTGGCCTCGCTCTCTTCCGCCTCCTTCTCTCTTCCTCCTCCTTCTCTCTCCATCTCCCCGGCCTCGCCGCTGCTCCTGCCGAGCTCAGCAGAGCTGCTTCGTAATTACAGCCTGCTGGTCGCTGAGCTCAACATTTTTGTGTCCTGATGCAACTGCTGGGCTCAACCGGGTCAGTCCTCCAGGCCCTGCTACCAGCCCTCCCTGCGGAGGTAGCTACCCTGACATCAGACAGTCGTCAACCCCGTTACACTCCACCGGTGGTGGGGGCGGATTCAGAGGCCTGGGCCCCCCCGGCAATCCTCTGGAACCAGAGAAATGTTTGCCGCAGAAATCCAGACAAAGTGATTTGGCGTTACATTGATGAGCGTTTGTGTTCAATTATGAATCTGACAGTGAATCTAAATGAGTTTGTTCCTGCCTTCTTTCTTTGTGTGTGTGTGTTTGTGGTGTTGGTGTAAAGACATTTGTGTTTGCATCTTAATGTTTTGAGGTCGGGCGAAGTGTCTGTGTGACCGAGGGAGACATTGAAAACAGACAACAGTGGTTACTGAACGCCTGAAGACATCCTGGCGAACCGACCGCTGTCAGCGAACACCCGACGGTTCGAGACAAAAGACCGAGGCTCTCGGGGCCAAGTCAGTCCTGCGGCCTTGAGGAAAGACAGACCGGGAGAGATGCTATTTCAGCTCTGCGGACTGCGGCCGGCCAGCCGGCTGACTTGGTGTAACATAGCAATCGTCTGGTCTGAGAGGAACCGTGGGGAGAGAAGAAGCACGTCTCTCTGGCCCTGGCGCCCCCCCCTGTTTAGGGTAGAAGTCGGGTCAAGGATGCCTCTCGCCCCTCCGTGCCCTCCTGCCCAAGTCAGCTGAGCCAGGCCTGTTCATGCTGATGACAGGGCTGTAAAAACAAGAGTTTCAGCCCTGTAAGCATCCCTCCCTCGCCCTCTCCTCCTCCTCCTCCCTCCATCCTCCTCCTCACTGAAACCATATGGATCTTTGTGTCCAGATCTCTCAGTGGAACACAACTCTGCAACCCACTGTGCAGCTCCGCTTTCAAAGACCACCTCTGATGTGGCTGTTCAGAACTAGGCTAGGCCTACTCTCCCTCCTCCTCCTCCTCCTCTCTCTCTCTCTCTCTCTCTCTCATCCACCCTGATCTAGTTTCTGTCTTTGTCTTCTGTCCCATGCCTCTGTTCTCTTCATAGCAGCTCAAGTCGTGAGAACAGCAGATAATGGCGCCAGACGATGAGAGGCGTTGATAACTTGACGGTTGGTCTTTGAAGCCATTTTGCGCACGCGAGACACCCGCCTCCTGACGGCAGGCTTCACCCGCGGCCATGTTGTTTCCATCTCTAACCGTCTTCCCTGCCCGGCACCGTGGCATGTAGGCCACGCCGGTTATGGGAAGCAGATGTGGCCGTAATGAATGACAGAACCGGAGGAGACGATAGAGAAACGGTGGATGAGGGGGGAGGTGCTGGTAGAGAGACAGTAGGAGGTCTCTTTCCCCACTCGTGGTCTCTAGATAAAGAGTTATATATTTATAGCTGAAAAGTGCCAGTCGTCCACACCAGGCCCCGACTGAAGCAGGGGGGTTTCCTAGTGGATGTGACTGGGTGAGAGTGAGCGTGGCTGGGGTTGGGCGTGAGAAGGGAAGGAGGGTTCTTGATTCAGCAAGTCCTTCTGGGGAGTCCCTTTCCTGCTCGGTTTGGGAAACGTCCCAGACAAGGAAATCATACATAAAAAGAACTAATGGGGTTAAGATATGTTGATTGTTCAGCTTCCTACCACCTGTATTATGTTCAAACAATACCACGCTGCCTGTGAAAGCTGCCCCACCACACCACACCCTAGTCAGGGGGCACCAGGCCGTGTGTTACACAGCATAAGCACATTAAGGCAGCTGCTTCCAGCGCACCGCGATATCTTTGTGCAGAGTCAGCACGGGGGGGTCGGGGCTAGACAGAACCACATACCAGAAGAAAACAGAAAAGGTCAGAAAGCATTGGTTAAGAGATCTGGGCCCAGTCCCTGAACCAAGGAGAAAGAAAAAAAAAGGCAGATAGTAGGCTACATCTGCACAAATACACACACACACACACACACACACACACACAAACACACACACACACACACACACATTTTCAATGCAAGGCAAGCAGCAAGAGATTCATTTTTCCTTGACACCTTATTAGAAGTGTGTAGTATTAAGCGCAGATAACAAGGTTATTTTGGTGTGAGTGTGTGTGAATCCTGTATGCGCTTGCTATGAGAGGCCGTTTAGGACTTAAATAATGAAACGCTTGTACGCCTACTACTGAAACCATTTACACTCACTATTGAAACACTCTCGCGCTCACTATTGAAACACTTGTACGTACATACATACTCTGACACTTTTATACATACTACTGAAACACATGGTTTCAGTAGAAGCGTACAAGTGTTTCATTATTTAAGTCCTAAACGGCCCCTCATACCTTGCAAGCATGAATGAGTGAGTATGTATAAGCATGTGTATATATATCAAGTGTGTAGTGTTAAGCGTGGATAACAAGGTTATTTTGGTGTGTGTGTGTGTGTGTATCAGTGCTTGTATGTAGGATGTGGCTGTTTGAAATGGAGCCCATGTGTGACCCACAATCCCACAGCAAAGTGAGTTTGAAGTGCTGCTGCCCTAGTTTGATCTGACCGTACCTCTTATACAAATATAAGGATAATAACCCACAATAAGCCCAGTAGTCTGCGCTGTGTAGGCTACGGGTTATCAGATCTCAGATCTGGGTCCCAGGAATAGTTTCTGGCCTGGTTGGCAGGGTGATGATATCACAGGACGTAGGGGTCGTGGTCGGGGGAGGGGTCTGGTACTTCCTAATGGCGCACAGACCCTATTCATTATCAGCTGGTCGACAGGCTAGCTACAATAGACGCAGGAAGTCTCCTATGGAGAGGAAGACGGGCTGGATGGAAAGAGAGGAAGAGAGAGAGAGAGAGAGAAGGAGAGATGGGTAGATACACCAGTGTGAATGGAAGGGTTGGGGGGGGGCGATTCGCTCTGTTCATCATTCTGTGGAGAGAGCAGTGTATGGAGAGAACAGCGTATGGAGAGAAGCTGCAGGAGAGGAAGAGAGCCATTGTGCAGCCTGGCCCGTCTGGGGGTGAAAAAAGTGAGTCATATAACTGAGTGATGAAAAGGTGTCCAGTTACACAGAGAGAAGGAGGGAGAGAGAGAGGGGGGGGGGGGCAGAGCGAAGAAGGGAGAGAGAGAGAGAGAGGGAGGAACAGAGAGAGAGAGGGGGGGCAGAGCGAAGGAGGGAGAGAGAGAGAAAGAAAAGGGGGGTAATGTGCTGAGGTTGTTTTTCAGACTGCAGAATCAGCTGAGAAAAAAATAAAGAATATCCACACACACAAATACACGCACACACACACAAACACACACACATACACACAAAATGTCTGACACATGTAGATGTAGCCTACATGTAGGACATGGGGAGGAGGGAGGAATAAACACACTACACGTACACACACACACACACACACACACACACAAAACACACACTCACACACACACACACACACACACTACATACCACACACACAAACACACACTCATACACACTGCACACACATACACCACACACACACACACACACACACACACACACACACATGGCACACACATACACTACTCACTACACACTACACACACACTGTGTGCGCGCACACACACACACCACATACACAACACTACATGCACACACACACAAATACGCCCAACAAACATCACATCTGTATCCATGCACAGAGGATATAGTTACACAACGATACCAGGGACATGAAGACAGACAGATATAGATACCTACTGGTATACACCTAGTCTAGATATACACTAGATACCTACACATAGTCTAGATATACACTAGATACCTACACATAGTCTAGATATACACTAGATACCTACTGGTATATACCTAGTCTAGATATACACTAGATACCTTCACATAGTCTAGATATACACTAGATACCTACACATAGTCTAGATATACACTAGATACCTACTGCTATATACCTAGTCTAGATATACACTAGATACCTACTGGTATATACCTAGTCTAGATATACACTAGATACCTACTGATATATACCTAGTGTAGATATAGATTCCTACTGTAGATATCGTTCATATTCTCAGCCCAGAACTCCCCGTTCTCATCCTAACAACCTTGTGTGCATCAGGCCCTGTGGATGCAGTCAGATCCCAGATGTTCTTCATGGAATTCTGCTCCTACTCTGGGCTCCAAATGTGACTT
>NW_028176011.1:0-2500 GCF_949987555.1 Borostomias antarcticus
GGCGAGTGAGTGTGTGTGTGTGTGTGTGTGTCTGGTGTGGTGAGTATGTATGTGTGTGTGTGGGGGGGGTATTTGGCAGTGTTCCAGGGCATCCATAAAGCCGATGTGAGTTTGAGGGCCTGGGGGAGCCAGGGAGAGACATTTAAGATCCATTTCTCCGTGGCCCTCCAGCCCTCCCTAGGACCCACCATCACACCCTGGACCGTTAGAGACCCCTGGGAGACCGCCCTGGTACTATCTAGAGAGAGAGAGAGAGAGGGAGAGAGAGAGGGAGCGAGAGAGAGAGAGAGGCACGTGCCCCCTCAGATTTGGGGGTGTTATTTTTTTTTCTCACATTTTTGTTATTGTTTGTTATTGATTGTTATTGGTTGTTGACCATTACCTACATTTTACAGTGCAGAGCTATGGTTATGTTCTCTACTGAGCTGAATGTATTATTTTAATTATGTCATAGACCACCTCCAAAAGCCTCGTCTCAGATAAACACGTTTTCATGGTCTACTTGCATACATTTAGATTAAGGTTGTCCTTAACTGATGAACAGGTCCTCCAAATATTAGGCTATTCAGTATATCAGATTCAATATACTTCATACTTCAGTATACATTATATAATTTGGACCAATGCCAAGTGAGTAAAGAGTAAAAAAGTGGATTTGTTTTCCATTACTTTTATTTTGAAAGTCCTACCGGTAAGTTTAATTTCACACCACTTGAGTGGCAACTGGTAGTGTGCTGTGTCCTGATTTTAAACTGCAAAAATGCACAAAAAAACACTAAAAGTTGTTATCTTCTGTTATCTAAAATTCGCTATCTTGTGCCCCTCGTTTTTTTGGGTTGCATGACGCCCCTGAGAGAGAGAGAGCGAGAGAGAGAGAGAGAGAGAGAGAGAGAGAGAGAGAGGGAGGGAGAGAGAGAGAGAGAGAGAGAGAGAGAGAGAGAAACACAAACGGAGAGGTGGAGAGTGGAAGTATAAGCTACCCTGTAGAAGTGATTCATTAGGTCAACTGAGCGCACATGGTTACAGGCAATAATAATGACTGGACCTGGGAGGGTGGTTTATACGACAATTACACACAACCCGCGTGAGTGAGAGGCAACACACAACACACACACACACATTTACAATGGTCACTGCTGGAATTCATCGTCTGCGTTTCTCCCATCCTAGCCGTCCTCCTCCAGGGGCAGTCAGGAGCAGTGGGCAGCCTGGTCAGTGACGCCTGGGGACCAAGTCCAAGTGCTCAGTCCAGGTCCTGGTCAGGGACCAAGTCCAAGAGCTCAGTCCTGGTCCTGGTCAGGGACCAAGTCCAAGAGCTCAGTCCTGGTCAGGGACCAAGTCCAAGTGGTCAGTCCTGGTCCTGGTCAGGGAGAGGACTGAAGAGCATCTGTTCTTCTGCATGTTTTTCATATTTGGGTTCTATGTGGAGGGAACATGGGGAGAACATGCAAAGACACACAGAATTGTTTATATATACACACACACACACACACACACACACACGCACACACACACACACACGTGCACACACACACACACACACACACACACACACTCATACGCCTGCATGTACCCTTAGTGTTCGTTTCCAATGCATCTTGTGATGTCAGGCATGCATATTAACAATACACCTGTAGTCTCTGGCTTCACCCCACCCTCATCACTCCATCATCCCTCCATCCCTCCATCCCTCCATCCCTCCATCCCTCCTTCAGTCCACCCCTCCATCCCTCATCACTCCATCATCCCTCCATCATCCCTCCATCCCTCCATCAGTCCATCTCTCTTTCAGTCCACCCCTCCATCCCTCATCACTCCATCATCCCTCCATCCCTCCATCTCTCCTTCAGTCCACCCCTCCATCCCTCATCACTCCATCATCCCTCCATCCCTCCATCTCTCCTTCAGTCCACCCCTCCATCCCTCATCACTCCATCATCCCTCCATCCCTCCTTCAGTCCACCCCTCCATCCCTCATCACTCCATCATCCCTCCATCATCCCTCCATCCCTCCATCTCCCTTTCAGTCCACCCCTCCATCCCTCATCACTCCATCATCCCTCCATCCCTCCATCCCTCCATCTCTCCTTCAGTCCACCCCTCCATCCCTCATCACTCCATCATCCCTCCATCATCCCTCCATCCCTCCATCCCTCCATCTCTCCTTCAGTCCACCCCTCCATCCCTCATCACTCCATCATCCCTCCATGATCCCTCCATCCCTCCATCAGTCCATCTCTCCTTCAGTCCACCCCTCCATCCCTCATCACTCCATCATCCCTCCATCTCTCCTTCAGTCCACCCCTCCATCCCTCATCACTCCATCCCTCCATCCCTCCATCCTTCCATCCCTCTATCCCTCCATTCCTCCGCCAAAGCAGCGTTTGTGTACGATGGTCCTGTGCGTAGGGTTAGGGTTAGGGTTAGGGTTCCTGTGCGTAGGCAAGTCAGACGACCTTTTCGTGGACCACAGCGAGTTCAGGCGAGGGGGAAACCGACA
>NW_028176010.1:0-7500 GCF_949987555.1 Borostomias antarcticus
ACACCAGGACAAGAGACACGTGAGGAGATACACCCCTACACCCCTCTCTCTACCCCTCCACCTACACCTACACCCCTCTCTACACCCCTCTACACCCCTCTACACCCCTCTACCCCTCTACACACCCCTCTCTACACCCCTACAAGAGACATGTGAGGAGCTACACCTACACCTACACCCCTCTCTCTACACCTACACCCCTCTACACACCCCTCTCTCTACACCTTCACCTCTCTATACACCTTTCTCCACCTACACCTACACCCTCTCTCTACACCTCTCTACCTACACCTACACCCCTCTACACCTACACCCCTCCACCTCCACCTACACCCCTCCACCTCCACCTACACCCCTACACCTACACCTACACCCCTCCATACCTCTCTCTACCCCTCTACACACCTCTACTCCTCTCTACCTCTCCACCTCTCTCTCTCTCTCACTACCTTTCCCCCCCCCCTCTCCCTCTTTACCTCTCTCTCCCTCCATCTCTCTCCCTCTCTCTCTCTCCCTCTCTACCTCTCTCTCCCTCCATCTCTCTACCTCTCTCTCCCTCCATCTCTCTCCCTCTCTCTCTCTCCCTCTTTCTCTCCCTCTCTACTTCGCTGGAACCTGCAGCTCAGTTCCACCACGCTTATCTCCCTTTCTGACGTTAGAACTGTGGTTGGACCAGTTTTTTTGGACTGGCAGGCGGATACCGTAGCTGTAACCCTGCTTGTCATTCCTCGGCGGCTGACGTACCGTAACCCTCAGTAGCGTTCTCCGTGTCGGACGGTCAAAAAAACTCAATTTCCCAGCATGCCCGTGTTTCTTTTCCTTCCCCCCACACAGAAGCGGCTGCCCCTGACGGCGTTGTCCCAGGCGATGTTGGACGGAGGCGTCCAGCTGGGGGAGGAGAGCCTGATAGGGTGAGACCGGGGGTGCGGCCGGGACGCGGTCGAACCGTGAACTCGGGGGCGTGTGTGTGTGTGTGTGTGTGGGTGGGGGTGGGGGGGATTCCCCGCAGAACGTTAAAGGTACCCAACGAAATGTGAATCAAAACAATCCGTTCTTTGTTTATTTTGGAAATTCCTCGATTATATGGTTCCTTGTAGTCTAATAAACATGTTGAATCACTTGAATGTCTTTCCTACCTTGTAATTTCTTCGCAAAATGATATTTAGCTAATGCTTTGAAAACAACAAAGATGTGTGAAACGTCACTATTATGTGCTCCGTGTATTGACGCAATAACATAGGATGCGATTTTCGGGGACCACCTTCTCAAATTTGCTCTAGAGCGCATACTAGTGGTCAAAAACTACATTGGGTACCTTTAACGACGTTCATGTTGAAAGCAGAGGAGCGGGGCGTTGATCGACCGGTGAAAGGTGAAAGGTGAAAGGTGAGGTGGAAGGGGGCGTGGCTCTCGGGATAGCTGGGCTTGGGTCAAGGGTTCACGATGCTTTGACATGAACATGACTCTCCTCTTAAGGAATGTTAGTGATAACGCTCCCTCCGCCTCCCGCTGTGTGTGTGTGTGTGTGTGTGTGTGTGTGTGCGCGTGTGTCTGCTGATTCTTCTATGTGTATGTACTGTATGTGTGTTTGTGTGTGTATGTGTGTTTGTGTGTGTGTTCGTGTGTGTGTGTTTGCACGCACGTGTTTGTGTTTGTGTGTGCGTGTGTGTGTGTTTGTCTATGTATGTGTGTGTGTTCGTGTGTGTGTGTGCGTGTGTCTGCTGATTCTTCTATGCATATGTACTCTGTGTGTTTGTTTGTGTGTTTGTGTGTTCGTGCGTGTGTGTGTGTGTGTGTGTGTATGTGTGTGTTTGTCTATGTATGTGTGTGTGTTCGTGTGTGTGTGTGTGTGTGTGTGTTTGGTTGTGTGTGTGTGCATCTGTGTGTGTGTGTGTTTGTCTATGTGTCTGTGTGTTAATCTGTGTGTGTGTGTGTGTGTGTGTGTGTGTGTGTGTGTGTGTGTGTGCCGTGTGTGTGTGTGTGTGTGTGTGTGTGTGTGTAGTCAGATGATGGACGTGTGTGGGGAGGCTGAGAAGAGTCTCGCGTCCAAGCTGATGCAGCACGAGGTCCAGATCGTCAGGGACATCCTGGACCCTCTCAACCAGCTGGCCGAGGTACACACACACACACACACACACACACACACCTTCCCATCCATATCTGTACAATACGCCTGTCTATCCCCTAAAGGGTTAAACTGTACATCTAGCATCATGTGACCTGATTAAAGTTCCGTTGTCTGCGCTCGACCACTTCCTGGTTAGGATTTTATTAAGTGTGGTTCACATGAAGAAGAATCCAATTTGAACAGGGACACATGCTTGATAAACAGGCCTGATTGTGTGTGTAAGGAGCGGCTGTAGCTCAGTTGGTAGAGCGGGTCGTTCAGTGATCGAAGGGTCAGCGGTTCGAATCCCAGCTCCGACTGTCCACATGTCGAAGTGTCCTTAAGCAAGACACCTAACCCCAAAATTGCTCCCAATGAGCAGGTTAGCACCTTGCATGGCAGCTACTGCCATCGTTGTGTGAGCGTGTGTGTGAATGGGTGAATGAGAGGCCATTGTAAAGCGCTTTGAGTGCCGCTAAGGTGGAAAAGCGCTATATAAGTGCAGTCCGTTTACCATTTATCATTTATGTTAATGCATGCTTGTGTGTTAAGTGCATGGTTGCCAACCCTCATGTGTCTGGCATGGATTCACATTCTTGCGTCTGTCTCACGTTGAAATGTCAGCGGTCAGCCTATTAAAAGCCTCTCACACCAGCGTGCTGGTCAAAGCAAAACTGTGAAGGACGCGCTGAAATGGGACATGTCTTCCTTGTTTACCTCCCCAGGTGGACATTCCCAACATACTGAAACAGAGGAAGCAGCTCGCCAAGATGGTCCTGGACTACGACTCGGCTAGAGTCAGGTACCGTTTCATCTCTTAACTGTAGCTCAGTTATAGCTCAGTTGGTAGAGCGGGTCGTTCAGGGATCGTAGGGTCGGTGGTTCGAATCCCGGCTCCTCCTGACTACCTGTCGAAGTGTCCTTGAGCAAGACACTGAACCCCAAATTGCTCCCAATGAGCAGGTTAGCACCTTGCATGGCAGCTGCCGCCATTGGTGAGTGAATGGCGCTCCGGGCCAGTGTAACAACTGGATGGGGAGCGCGTTACAAATGCAGTACCTATACCTAACTAGGACTCAGCTAGAGTCAGGGACCGTTTCATCTCTTAAAGTCGCACAGAAACGGACGTTTGAGATCATCTAACTTCCGTAGTTTGACGTATTTCCGACGCAAACAAGCTATGAGGGTGGGACATATGTTTAGAGGAATTTGATTGGAACATTGACAAGTGGACGGGTTTTAAGACTGCACAATCCATCCATTGAATTTTTAAAAACTGTCCAAGCTACCCCCACTATACCCCCCCCCCTCTCTGGCTCCAGGTGGAAATCTGTCGTCAACGCTGGCAGCAACCAGGCCATGGCCGCAAAAGCCGACTCTCTTAAGGACGAGATGGACGAGGCCTTGAACAAAGTCGAGATCTGCAAGGTACATTACATAACATTACATTACATTACATTGCATTACATTACATAACATTACATTACATAACATTACATTACATAACATTACATAACATTACATAACATTACACTACACTACACTACACTACATAACATAACATAACATAACATAACATAACATGACATTACATTACATTACATAAGATAACATTACATTACATTACATTACATAAGATAACATAGCATTACATGACATTACATTACATTACATTACATTACATAACATACCATTACATTACATTACATTATGTTACATAACATTACATTACATAACATTACAGTCAGTTAGCAGATGCCTCTATCCCAAGTGATTTATAATGAGCACATTCAACTTATACGTACTGTACTAACTCATGAGTACTCCTTCCAAAGAGCATACTGAACCAGTGCTTAAGTGCAAGAACAAC
Source organism: Borostomias antarcticus (assembly GCF_949987555.1). NCBI lineage: Eukaryota > Metazoa > Chordata > Actinopteri > Stomiiformes > Stomiidae > Borostomias > Borostomias antarcticus. Next base: position 3,978 of record NW_028176010.1, read on the forward strand.
TAAATATTAATACAATAAGTGCTAATGTAACCATACGTTTCGGCATGTACCGGGTGGGAATCGAACCCTGGTCTCCCGCGTGACAGACGGCGTCTTAACCAGCTGCGCCAATGGAAAGTTAGCTCGTCTTTGGCGCGGGTGGACGGTATTTATACTGGGGAGTGAGTTTAACCAACAGCTCGCTAGCTACTTGAGGACTCACTCAGTTACACTAAGAGAAAGGGTACTCGTTGGAAGAGGTGACTCTTCATCCTTGGCGAAAGATGGCTAGGGGCTCCGCTGACCTGACGTCAGTGGGGAGTCGGTTCCACCACTGTGGGGTCAGGGCTCAGGGGTCAGGGGTCAGGACAGAGAAGAAGGGAAGTATGGCAGAACTTTCTGGACAAGCAGCAGAGGTCCGACGGGCGAGCGCCAGCGCCGACTCGTCGTTCTATTTCCTCCGAGGGACTGAGGTCACTACGCCATCCAGCCACGAAAACCCGCAGAGTAGCAGCGCGTCGGAGACGAGCAAAAACACGCCGGTCGATGTCGCCGATCGATTCCTGTGGCGCCTCGCGTTACGACATGATGTCAACGCCTATCCGCTTTCATGGGAAGCCTTATTGAAGTCCCAGCATCCTCAGGGGGGGGTCACGGGTTCGAGCCCCAGATGTAGACATGATGACATGGGGCACGAGGCGGCACGCCAGAAACAGCCAGACGCATTCTCTGACCTTGAGGAAACCGGACATGACCTTGGGAAGTCAGGAGGATAATAAAGTGCCTGTAGATTTAAAAAGTGTGTGTGTGTGTGTGTGTGTGTGTGTGTGTATGTATGTGTGTGTGTGTGTGTTTGTGTGTGTGTGCGTTCCATCTTATAGCAGCTCCTAATGAAGAAGGGATTATATCTTCTGAGCATAGGGGGCATTATGAGGGGAGTATGAAGTGAGCTGAGCCTGACGTCACTGAGGCCAAAATCTCTGTTATTGAGTGCCTGTACTGTAACTGTACCTTGATACAGTACGGCCGTCGCTTGCTGTGGCATTTGAGTGGTAAATGGTAAATGGACTGCACTTATATAGCACTTTTCCACCTTAGCGGCACTCAAAGCGCTTTACAATGGCCTCTCGTTCACCCATTCACGCACACACTCACACACCAATGGCGGTAGCTGCCATGCAAGGTGCTAACCTGCTCATCGGGAGCAATTTGGGGTTAGGTGTCTTGATCAAGGACACTTCGACATGTGGACAGTCGGAGCTGGGATTCGAACCGCTGACCCTTCGATCGTGACTGAGATGAGGGAAACCTCGAGCGTTATTAGGCGGCACGGGTTCTTATCCTCGCCTGCGATGATGAAGATGATGATGACGATGCTCTGGTTTCCGTACTGAACACCCATGTGACCTCTCCTCAGGACCAGCTGTCGGCCGACATGTACAACTTCTCCTCCAAGGAAGCGGACTACGCCCGCTACTACGTCATGGTAACAGTAACCACCCATCTGCTCGGGCGCCGGCCGAGATCTTACTAATACCACTTCAGGAACGTGTTCTATCTGTGTGTGTGTGTGTGTGTGTGTGTGTGTGTGTGTTCAGTTGCTAGAGGCGCAGGCGGAGTACCACTGGAGGTCACTGGCGGCTCTAGAGGCGGTCCTGCCCACCATCCAGGCGCAGCAAGGTAACGCAACGTGGTCAAGCCCCGCCCCCATTCCCCGTTCCCCCTCTAGAGGCGGTACCCTGCGTTCCTTTCGTATCGGAGCTCCAGATTCGCCGGCCGGGGGCGACGTCACATCCCAGTCTTGATTAGATTTTTCTTGATTTTGTTTATTTTTAAGACAGGGACAAGGTACAGTAGACATTTACCCTATAGAATAGGGAGAGATGCACTGTACAAGGTTATAGCTAGACAGCTAATTTCCACCCGCAGTCCCTGGGCAAATAAATATACAGTCTTAAAATAGTGGGGCAAATAGTACACAGTGGGAAAGTTACATACATAGAGAATTCGACATAGGCGAACGTGTTCCTGAAACAAAACCTGAAAACCCACTTTCACCACATCTCGGTAGTTCTTGCCAAGTTAGCCACTGTTAGCAAAAACGGTTGATAACAACCGACTGTGCTATTTTGTGCGTACGGACACGGTAGCAACTTTGTCCACCGATAGACGTTGAACAGGACTGTGTTTACGGCTGATTTAACGAGACACAAATAAGACAGAAGCGCTAATAAACAGTCTTATTACAGCTTTCACTTATTGGTGACGTGCAAGTATCCATCTTGATTGACGTCAGCAGCTGACGTTGACGAACTCGGGATAGATTTTAAAATGGCGGAAATCCCGAGCTCGGGTGACGTATCGATGACGACTTTGAACCCGGGAATCCCGACGTTCCCGACACAAAAGGAACGCAGCATTAGTTCCGAGGGAAACCCGTCTTTTTTCCCGCTGACGGCCATTTTGCCTTCCAGACTCGTGGATGGAGAAGCCGGCGTTCGGCACGGCGCTGGAGGAGCACCTGAAGAGGAGCGGCCGGGAGATCGCCCTGCCCCTGGAGGCCTGCGTCATGATGCTCCTGGAGACGGGCATGAAGGAGGAGGTGAGGAGGAGCGCCCCGCTCGGAGGTCAGAGGTCAAGGGTCCACGAAAGAATCATTTATTGACCTTCATTTATTCATTCATTAAATAAAAGATCGATTTTGGGATTCATGAATCGGTTCTGAATCATTTGATTCAGAATCGATGAATCGATTTTTTAAACACAGCCCTACATCTGTGGTCAACATGAGGTCAGCCCGCCTTGTACCTGGCAGAGAGCTGCCACCTGCTGTCAGGGAAGAACCGCGCGCGTCTGCGTGTCTGTTAGCTCAGCCGGAATGTTCTAGTCATGTTACCCCACTGCTTCGGGCTGTGTAGGACCTCCGGGCATTTCTCTAGAGGGAGTCAACTGTTCAACGTGCGTCATGCGGTCTTTAGCTTCACCTCATAGACCAACAGAACAGCATAGCTGTTAGTTAGCATAGTTAGCATAGTGTTAGCAACCAGAACCATCACCCAAGATGGCTACTCAGTGGATGAGTGGGTTGATGTGGCTGGTAGGGATGAGGTATACCGTAAAACCGTGAACCGCGGTATAAAACGTCCACGGTATTAGAACCGTGACATTCCCCTGTGTTTACGGTATTACGTTTACGGTATTACACAATAATGCGCTGCTGAAACTTCACATTTCACACTGTCTCACACACACTAATGTTCAATAAAGCTGTTTTTCTTCAAAGTAAAGTTTTTTTTATGTGTGTTTTAGGTGAAATGTCGTATACCATGAAATACTGTAAACCGTACCGTGTAACTAGATACCGTACCGTACCATAATGCAAAAATCCATCGCGTCTCATCCCTAGTGGCTAGTCAACTTCTCCTTAACCCAGTCAAACCCAGACGACCTCAGTCTAATATTAGCCCTGAAACTAGACAACCCTATTTCCTGTTCAAAGAACGTTTGAAATCGACGCTGTGCCTTGCGCAATAACAGTCTGTCT
>NW_028176009.1:0-69101 GCF_949987555.1 Borostomias antarcticus
CACCAAATTGCTGACGCTTCATGAAGGTCACCTTCTGAACACATCTATGCGTCGGTATTGAGTTACACTTACAGCGCCACCTACTGGTGAAACAGGAAGTACTCATAACTCCTACATACATTATCCGATTTACTCCAAATTGCTCATGCTTGATGAAGGTCGCATCTTGAACACATCTGTAGGTCAGTATTGCGTCATACCTACAGCGCCACCTACTGCTTACAGGAAGTCCTCATAACTCCTACATACTTTGTCCGATTTACACAACATTTCTCACGCTTCATCAAGGTACTGTCCTGAACACATCTATGCGTCGGTATTGAGTCACGCTTAGAGCGCCACCTACTGGTGACAGGAAGTTTCTGTCAGTACTGGACACCGAAATAGCACACCCTTTAACGGCGCCACACCCCGACCCGCGTGGGGTGCGAGGGCCCGCTCACTGCTGCTCGCAGCACTAGTTGGGGGCCAAGCAGCGAAGCGCTAAGCGCTGGCACCCATTGTTCTTGTACCTTTTCTTATTATTATTATTTATTTATTATTATTCTTCTGCCATTGGAGTCTATGGCAGCCCATAGAACCGTATGGTAAAAAGTTGGGAAAATTGGCACACTCATTCATGACAGTCCCCAAAGTCTTCTCACCAAGACCCATGTCCACAGCTTGAACGCTCTAGCGCCACCAACGTGTCAAAGTTGGAGGTGCATTTGTGCATGCAACTTTTGACCTGTAAGCCTGATTTTCAAAAACGAGGCAGCGTTGGATTCCTTCGCTCAAGCCAAGTTCAACGCACCCTATGACATCATTTTCCACCATATTGGATTTCCCGCCATATTGGATTTAGTGTAAAACACTCAAAATGTATCTCCTCCTAGGTTTTTTCACCATTCTGCACCACACGCAGTATGCACAATCTATAGACCGATGTCCACAAAAGTCTTACAGGGATTTTTGATTGTCCATTGTGTTCCCTCGTGACAGCCAATCAAAATTGGCCGAAAAGCTGCAAAACAGGAACTGGGGTCATATCTCAGTAATGTTTTAATCTATCAAAACCACATTTGGCACACTCATCCGGGACACACCCATGACATCTGTCACCAAGCCTTACGTTGACATCTCGTGCACTCTAGCGCCACCAGCGTGTCAAAGTTGGAGTTGCGTTTATGCCAGTAACTTTTGAACTGTATGTCCAATCTTCAAAATGATGGTAGCAATGGATTCCCTGGCTCATGCCGAGTTCAAAACACCCCATGGTTTCATTATTACTTCATTTGTTTGATTGCAGAATGAAAGAAACACTTTTTGTCCTCTGCACAATTTCACCAGTTTCAGAGGTTTTTGGAAAAAGTCACACATTTTCTAAACTGCCATCCATCTTCTAATTCTCACAGCTCATACACATTTTATATATCAAAACGTTCACACGACTCTTGGGATTCATAAAATCAAAAAAGCTAAGCTCTTCGATGTATATTTTTCACTCTGGGACAGCTCGAATAATGACTCCCCCCCCTCCATTGAAATCAATGGAGCCACGCTCTAGAAAATCTCTCTTCGCTCTAGAATCTCTAACTGTTTCTAACTCTTCACCTCTCCTACACTTCTGAAGACCGAAGGACATTTTATACATGGAAATGTTCGCGTGATTGTCTGGATTCTGAAGAAGTAAATAGTTGAGCTATGCTATGTATACTTTTCGCTGTGTGCCAATTTAAACAACGACACCCCCCCCTCTCACTCTACCGAGAGGAAGCAACCCTGCCAGGTGATATTAATTAAGTGCTCAGGACTCAGACTCACGGGGTTAGGGAAGGCTCACATGCCTTGTGAACTAGGGTGGTTCACTTTCGCAACATCCTGCGTGGCACAGTGGTTAGCGTGTCGGCCTTGCAAGCAGCAGGTACAGAGATCGAATCTTGCGCAGGTGCTTATTTTTTTATATGTGACTAAAAAAGACATGCGTGCTGAGTTCATGTTGCGTCGCGGGTATAGTGCATTATAGTAGGCCTCGCGTTTTCGACTCGCCTCAGGCATTGCATCTGTGAGTGTGTCATGGGTCACACCTTTCAAAACATTAATAACTCATCGGAGACAGTCCCATGACCCCTGTCAGCAAGTGTCATCACAACAGCTTGAACCCTCTAGTGCCACCACCATGTCAAAGTTGGAAGTGCATTTAGGCACACAACTTTTGACCTGTGTGACCCATTTTCAAAAATGAGGTACCATTGGAATCCCTGGCTGATGCCGAGTTCATCGTACCCTATGATGTCATTTTCCACCAATTGGATTTCCCGCCATTTGGTATTTTGTGTAAAACACTTAAAATGTATCTCCTCCTAGGAATTTTCACCAATCTACATGAAACTGGATGGACACATTCTCTAGACAAATGTCCACAAAAGTGTTACAGGGATTTTAGATTGTTGAAGGTGTTCGCCCGCTACACCCAATTGAATTTGGTGTCAAAGTCACCATACAGGAAGTGTGGTCATATCTCAGTTACGTTTTGATGTATCATAACCACATTAGGCACACTCATCGGGGATGGTCCCGTGACCCCTGTCACCAAGTCTATGTCGACACCTCGAACTCTCTAGAGCCACCAACCTGTCAAAGTTGGAAGTGTAAAGTCAATTCATGCTATCTGCTACAGTTCTATGTCAAGCCTGATTTCAACATCTTTAACATATGATATATGATAGAAAGAGAAACTTATGGATTCATATACAATTTATTTATAAAGCACATTTCATACAATTTTTGACGGCAGCAAAAATTAAACAGTTCATATAAGTGTTACTATTAATTCATATTACGATTGAGACAGTGCAAATGATGTAGTTAGGGTTCAAATAATTGAAGCTATATTTATAGTTTGTAGTATAACTGCCTATAAAAATAATACTGTACAATTTCAAAAGTGATAAGTGGACAAACACAAAACAATGGGCTAACAAAAATCAAACCACACAAAAACATAATACACCACACAGGCAGAAAGACAAAAGCCACAAAACTATTAAATACTTCATGTCCCACTTGACAAGGCCAACATTGCTTCGGGTGGAATAAGTAGTCAACAGAATGGTTCTACCCCAATTTGTGGGAGGACATTAGTCTTGACCCTAACTGGCCTCCACAGTCCTGAGTGAGTAGATGGCTGCTTCTGCTGCACATGGCCCTTTGCAAAAGAGGCCTTTCTATGAGGTCTGTGGTGTTGCTGTGGACGGGCCTCAGCAGGCCCTGCCCCTGGTTGATGGGCCCTGTGGCTGGAGATGGCTGATGAGCTTCAGCAGACCCCACCCCTGGTGGAACTGAATGAGCCTCAACAGTCCTCACTGATGGTATCTCCCACGGCTGGTGGAACAGGCACATGGTCCAGCTGTGCTTGTACCTCACACCTAATGCATTTGGGAAGGAGGCTATGTTAGGTACATATTTTTTCAGCACTTTAATATTGTCTCTCAAGAAAAAGTGCTTTCTAAATATTATGAAATTTGTATTGTTATTATTATTATTTACCTGCAGTTGTGGTTAAACTAGAGCTGTGAAGAGTTTGAGTAGTAGGACAAGTGGTAGTAGTTCCCACAGCAGTGTTTGCAAAAGGTCTCCTCTGGATTCAGGAAGGCAGGATCATAGTCCACTATAGGTCACACTCAGAGAACTGCCTCTCCAAAGTTTCCATCAGGAAAGCCGTAACCTTCCAGTTCTCCAGTTGTAGCCACTTCAGTAAATGGTTAACTAGACTAGAAGAACCATATTAAGATTGAGAACATTTCTTCATTGAAATTGGTAAAGTAATTAGAAAACATTATTGTACAAAAGGTATGCATGGTTTGTTGCATAGGTGAAACAAAGCACATATCCATGCATTAAAAATGTATTCAATGTATATTCTATCAGATGTGCATAATATCATAAACAGCATGTCCATTTTGGAAGAATAAATATACTGTTAAAACCACATACACTCACTTCATGTGACTGTCCTTGTATGAGAGAACATATAGTGAGAGCGATTCTGAATATGCTGTTGTCGCTCAGAAAGTCATAGAAGACTCCTTCACTCCTTCCGATCTAAAATTTCTTGTTGATCCATGTATTGAATAATGTCCAATCCGTTGTTTTGTGGCAGTTCACTTCAGATCTGTAAGGTAATTAGAGGAGACATGTTAATGTACAAAAAGTACACATGCCTTTGTTGCATTGGAGAAACAAAGCAACCTAATATGTCCATTAATTAAGGATGTATACAGTGTAGACTCTATCAGACTTGCATAATACATATATCACATATAAATAAAATAATAACTATACTATTAAGACCATATGTACTCACATGTGTCTTTGGATGACAGAAGACCTCATTGAAGATTTATGTAATTCATTGCTTTTGATCTACGGTAAGATTTCTTATTATTGCCTAAATCCATGCATTGAATAATGTCCAATCCATTGTTTTGTGGTAGTGCATTTCACAGATTCAACAGTAATATTTCATATTTCATCATTGTATATAAAAACTATAGACAAACAAGCAAAATTCATAGCAGAAATAAAAAGGAATGCATGGACAGAATTGTATATCTTTTACAGTATGGTACATAGAAATAAAAGAAAATTTAAAACTGTAAATTTAAAACAGTTTATATAATATACATTTACCACTGAAATAATTTTTTAAGAAAAAAAAGGTAACATTATTAATAAAACAAGCACATTGGTGGAGAATAATATTAATTTAGCCTAGGTGTTATTTGCACTGTCTCAATGGTGTTATTTACCCCTATCCACTGCACAAGGGGTGACTGATAAGTTTGTGGCCTAAGTTCAAAATTGTAGAGGAAGCAGCAGCAGCTGTCAGTCATATCATTCTATCTTACAGTAGGCCACAAACTAATCAATTACCCCTCATAATAAACCTACCCGAGTCTTTCGACCGAAATGCCCACTTTGAGAAATAACATTTCTAGGCATGCAAAGATCTATCTAAGGTTTTCACTAAGGTTTTTGCTATTGTTGTCAAGGTAGTGTGTGTTGCACACCAGGGGACTCTGAGAGGTAGCAGTATTTAATATGCAAGATGGTGATGATGATGATGATGATGATGTACTGATCCTGTTTTTTACTGTATTTATTGGTTTTTTTGCTTTGTATTGTCCTGGGTTGTATGACTGACTCAACTGCAAGCCAAATCCTTTGGGTATCAAATAAAGTAAACTAAACTAAACTATCTGTTCGTATTCCAAAAGTGGCCATTTCGGTAGAATGTCTCCCCTTCCCACCCTCTGCAAGGAGCCGTCCAGTGGTATACCTCCTTCCCCCCAGTTAGCGGACGGAATACAGAAAAAAGAACATCAACAAACTGATTATGTTATGCTTTCTAAAATATTCAGAATATGTATACGTTACTATTTAATGGTGAATATCACAAATACTACAGAAGTGAAATAAGTATGGCTTCATGAAAACTGTAGTATGTCTGCACGACTTCAACAATAACATCTTCTGTGCCTTTAATATAGACGTGGTCTATCAGCGTACCTTTTTCAGTTGTTGCTGTTTTTACATGTTGAGTGTATCCATGCTGTTCCATTAACTTCAGAATTGTAGACGAAACAAAGACATCTTCATTAAAGTCTCCCATTATGACTTTCTTCCCTGGATGCCTCTCAAGTTCACAGATAACTATTAAGAGATGTTCTCGAAACATGTCAATTTTATAGGAACTAGGCCTGTACAACACGGCAGCAGTCAAATTTACATGAGGTACTGCAAAATACAAACATTCCAAATTACCTCTTTCTGGAATCAAGACGTTTATTTCAATATTGTCTGAATAATACATACCAACTCCGCCTCTTTGTTGTCTTTTCAGTTTTGTGAAGAGTGGCTCTGTGTCATCGTAACAGTTTGCTCTTGGATTGTGGCTGAAGAGAAATCCTGGAAGTCCTGGTATTTCTTCAGTGCCTACATTGAGCCATGTCTCAGTTAAGCAAATGCAATCAGCTTGCACTAGGGTTTTATGGGCCTGGATGTCTAGAATGTGAGCTTTCAGACTCTGTACATTGTGAAGTACTACTTTACATGTACAGTTAACATCAGAGAAAACAGATTTTTCATATTTAAACCGAGGCAGGTTTTCCATGGCCAAGTCTATTTTGTTATTGCAATATATGGTTGAGTCTTTGAAGTTGTCAATTATCAGTCCGGTGAGAGTTTTCACTCGACTTAAAGCAACATATGCTTGCCCTGCAGTAAAGATCTTCTTGAGTGATACAACAGCTTTTTCAACAGTAAGACCTTGAACCTTGTGTATCGTGCATGCCCATGCAAGTCTGAGTGGAAATTGACGTCGTACCCCACCAGCATTTGTGACTTGATCCTCTTGTACTTCAATTATTGTTGAATGTTCAGAAAACCTCTGATTTGTTTTTGATCTCTGAATCTTGCCAACATTTGGGTAATCAAACTCTACATGAATAGCTGAAGGGAAATCATCCCGTTGTTCACCTTCACTGATGTGCACAACTGTACCAAATGCTCCATTGACAAGGCCATCAGACACATCCATATTTTTCTTCAACATTACTCTTGCTCCAATACCCACATTAACACAGTTTGACAAACATGAATTGAAAACTTTGCTGTGACAGCCAACTAGGGGTTCCATTCTTCCAGTTTTGGGATTTCTGACAAAATCTTGAGCATGTATACTGATTGCATCTGGGCAGGTCTCGTGCAGTCTCTTAATGTTATATTTATCAACTTCTGCATTTGTAGCGAATATGTGGATGTCCTTAGGTTCTTCACCAGTTTCACACTGCTTCAACATGAGAAGATCATTGGTACTTAGAGGCTCATTCTTTTTACGAACTCTCAGACGGTTCAACATTTCTGCAAATGCTGCATTTTGTTGTCTAATAACTTTAGTTAGTTCAGCAACTTCAAAGTTGTTCTCCCACAGGTTGGCTCCTTTGTTATCAGCAAAGAGAGGAGTACCTTTTACAGGTGGCAACTGATAGAAATCACCCACAGCAACAATGCACACTTTTCCAAAGGGGGAGTAGTCACCGGTCTGCTTGATCTGACGTAGTCTACCATGAATGTAGGACAGAAGGCGATGGTCAACCATGGACACTTCATCAATGATGAGAATTTGCAAATTTCCCATTTTGGTCCGTAAAGAATTAACCTTCTCATCACCTAGAGGTTGATAAGGCAATCTGATATTGGCACCAATGGAGAATGTGTTGTGAATTGTTGCAGCACCAATGTTATATGCAGCCACACCTGTTGATGCTGTTAAAAGGACAGTGAGATCATCAGGATTTTCAGCAAGCTGAGATAACAGTCTGGAGGATTCATAATGTATCGCTTTGATTAAATGGCTTTTCCCTGTGCCTGCTCCACCAGTAACAAATAATCGAAATGGTTCCGGAGTTTTTCCAAGCAACTTTTGCAAACACCACTTACGGACACTATAGAATATAGCTGACTGCTCTTCATTTAATGATCGCAGTAAATGCAGCGCGTCCTCTCTGGGCATTGAGACATGATTTGTTTCAAGAGTACATGCTGTTACTGGATTTGCTGTAAGGTCTGGAATGAGTTCCTCATGATCATCTTCATCAGCCACAACTTTGTCTTTCATCAGTTCTAAACAACCAAGACGCTCTCTTTCTGTTTCAGGACATATTTGAGCCCAAGCATCCTCTAAATCAATGTTCTCTTCCAGCAACTCTTTAGCTCTGTCTATTTCATCACTTTCTCTTTCAAAAAGAGCTCTGTTCGATTCAACAATTGATTTCACTGTTTGGAGATCATTGCCACATTTCACTGCACCAGTCTTATAGAAATGCTCATATGTATCAAAGTGGGCTGGCTTGAGCTGATGGTCTTCATAGTATGGCAAAAAGAGTTGCAGCAAGGCATGAAAGTATTTTCCTGAGTTTTTGGTGGGAGAAAATCTGGGATACCTTACAACAGCTGGTTCCGTTCGAGTCCTTCGTTTCACAAAGCCACAGTTGTTGTTGAGTTTTATTACATCATGTTCTGAAGAAACTTTCTCTGAGGACACTTGTGACCCGTAGAGTACTCTGTATTCAGAACAAAAAGTGGCAAGGCAAACATTTTCTAATTGCTCTGTCCTGGGTCTGTTCTTATATCTTTCAACCATATTGGTCATCCACAAAGCGCTTTCATCATTAGACTGTTCACGTTCAGCTTTACTCTGGAGTACGTGCAAAGGCAAACTCATCCTTACCGGGTTTTCTCCAATGGGAATGTATTGTACTTGACGAGAGCATTCCTTCAAGTGCATATGTGTTAACCGATACACTGCCTCTTGAGCTGAAACTTCTCTGTTGTGAAGGTATACGCTTCCGAGCTGTTTAAATGCTCCTTTTGCATCAAGGTTCCCATTCATGGCCTCATTTTGTGCACGTTGCAGCAGCAATCCCATTTCTTGTTCTGCTTTAGTGATGTATGTGAGAATATAGACCACTACTGAGAAAGCATCTGTGACATACTGGATATCCATATTGCCTTGCCATGCATGCAAGAGGTCTTTGTTATACTGATTTACCCAAATGTCTTTTGGATTTCGTTTCAGGACAATGCTTTTCTTTTTGGAACATATGTTGTACGCTCTCTCAAACAAGCCTTGATCTATCCCAAGAGACTCAAAAAATGCATCTGTTGAATCAAAATTTAGGTCAGGCTTGGTCAATGCACTTTTGACTTTCTGCATAATTGCACTGGAATTTTTATTTTTGTCTTTGTTATTCAAGTCTTCTGAGTTACCTCCTCTTGTGATAAAAGTACGGCTTGATGGTGGTCGTGGGAAATTAAACCGACAGACTGTGTTTTTCTTACGGCATGTTTTGGAATGTCTTGTACTGTGCTTTTGCACGCTGTTTACAGTCTCATAAAGCTCTGCGTCCGTTTGAGGTGGAGTCTCACAAGTAATGTATGCGTCTATAAAATGTGCTACTTCAGCATCACTCTCTTTATCAATCTTAGGAGCATTCTCAACCCAAAAAAGACAGTGGACGTGAGGAGAACCACGCTGTTGAAATTCAACACGGTAGAAGTAGTCCTTGATTTTCCCTATGGGTTCAGCTGCAGACATGATTACATCACGCAAAAAGCAATGCCATCTATGATCAAACATTCTTGCTGCCGTCACAGGATTACGTCGTAGAAGTCCACATTTTGTAGACCAGTCAAGCTCATCAACATTGATTTGTTGTCCTTCTAGCCTTACCATAGTGTTCAGCATTTCAGGCCATCTTAAATCAGCAGAGCTAAAAGATGCAAAGAAAGTGGGTATGGACAGTTGTCTTATCATAGCAAACAGGTCTTTCTGCGCTGACATCCAGAACGGAGGTGTCCCACGAATTCCTCTCAAGAACTTGTATCCTTCATCATTGTGTAAAATTTTACTTAGTGACTGAGAGTTTAACAACATGTCTGGAGTTACTTCTTTCAGAGACTTATTGTCACCACCTTTGCGTAATGCCACAGAAACACTACACACAACTTGATGCACCTCTGATATGTATTGTGCATAAAATATGAAGTCTGTATTCCGTGCAAAACGACCATCTGCATTGAGTATGCGTGTATTTAGGTATCGTGCCAGAGTTATTTTTACCTCTCTATTATCATGGAAGGTCGGTCCACCAGTTGGATACAGGAAAGGGAAACATTTTGCCTCATTGGTTTTATCTGACAGCAACCTAACTGGACTGTTACCTTCACCAGGTGCAACATTTAATATATCTTGAAAATTCTGATCAATAATCTCTGAACCCAGATCAACTGGTTGTAATGACGTATCTGACAAAAGCCCATCCTGGTCTTTAATATATGTCAAGTCTTCCTCTGCTTGGTCTTCAGGAGTATTTTCCTCATCACTCTTTTCAGCTGTTTCGTGACACTCCGTTTCATGTTTGATGTTTTCCTCTTGCTCATCATGATCAGTTCCATCCAAAGAGTTTACCCACTCTTCATTAAATGTGACATCATCATACCACTTATTGTTTCTTATCAAATACTTCAGTGCATTTCTGACACGATCAGTATGGACAAACTTATACTCATAATGACCTTTGAATGTCAATTTACGTTTCAGTTTTACTCTTATCATCTTGTCATCACATTCATTTCTTGGAAGTATATTTGTTACATCTGGTATGGTATTAATAGGAACAGACACACATGGACCATGACACGCATTCTGACGCCCTCGAGGCAAACACAACAGTTTCATGAAGGGAATATGACGTGCAATAAGATGTTGCTCCAAAGAGTTCAGACATTTAAGTTCTGCTGGAATTTCCTCCAAATGCATGTTATTGGTAACACTCTCTTCTGGAAGTTTTCCATTGAGTATTTTTCGATGGCATGTATAACAAATCCATAACTTGCTTGATGAACTGTCAGACAAATAGCAGCCCTGCTTACATTCAGCATCACAAACATGTAAATATTGTAATGTTATGCATCTATTAGCTAGTGCAGCAATTTTATCTCCTTTGCTCTCATAGCAATGTCTTTTACACTCAACCACCTGTTTCCTGAAGAGTAAACGGTGACAGACAGAGCATACATATTCTGGACCACGGCTGACCTCTTGACGAAAATGATCAATAGCAAAATCTATGTCTTCCTGTCTCTTTTGCCACTTTGCATAACTCTCACAACTTCTTTTGGTTTTATTTACACGGATATTTTCATTTTCATGGTATTTCCTCATGTTGTCTGCTTTGCGTTTGTTTTGAAATTTCCTATATTGCTTTTGAGAATTGTCACGCATGTATTTTTGAAACACTGGATCAGTCTTATACTTATTCCGAACACGCTCACGCATGTATTTCTGAAACACTGGATCAGTCTTATACTTATTCCGAACACGCTCACGCATGTATTTCTGAAACACTGTATCAGTCTTATACTTATTCCGAACACGCTCACGCATGCGTTCACGCATGTATTTCTGAAACACTGGATCAGTCTTATACTTATTCCGAACACGCTCACGCATGCGTTCACGCATGTATTTCTGAAACACTGGATCAGTCTTATACTTATTCCGAACACGCTCACGCATGTATTTCTGAAACACTGGATCAGTCTTATACTTATTCCGAACACGCTCACGCATGTATTTCTGAAACACTGGATCAGTCTTATACTTATTCCGAACACGCTCACGCATGTATTTCTGAAACGTTGGATCTGTTCTGTATTTATCTTTAAGGTCTTGAAGTTTTCTCTCTTTGTAATCACTCTTATTGTGGTACCGTTGGTGTTCTTTCTTAGCTTTCAGATTTTCTGGTTCATTATTCAACTTCCTTTTACGTAGTACCCTTAAGTTGTCATTGCTCTTGTCGTGCTGACATGTTCCCGCACAAGCATTTCCTGCGTCTTTCTGTTTAACACATATTGCAACTTCATAATGATTGCCAGTGTGGTTTAAATACATACAATTAGCTGTGAATGAATCTGAAGTAGGCCTGTGTGCATTCCATCTACTATCATTACAAGTCATGATGGTTGTTTTAAAAAAGTCAGCTGCAGCAAAAATGTCAATCTCAGTTGCCCATGAACCACAGTAATATATTCTTGATTTGGTCACGTAGTCCTGCACAGATGTGTACCCATCTCTCAAATACATTTCAAATTTGGAGCTGTTCTTTTGAAGGTGTCGCACAATCGCCCGTCTTATTTTGAGATGCTTTTCTTCATTTCCACATATGCTAAATGCAAGGCTACGGTAGAAACAGTTTCCATCTGGCTTTATACTCTTGATCTTACAGGGAGACCCCATGACATCAACCTTTGTTGCTGTAGTAACATCAGTATTTTCATTAGTGAGTTCTAAACGTGCGCACAGAGCATCCTGATCCTGACGCATTAAGGGTTTAAAAGGCTGTTCATGAATTCTCACATCGCAAATAATTACACTGTCTGTTGCTTCTCTTTCTCTGTGTGTTAATTCTCTGGTAGTCAGATAAAGTGACTGACATGTCAACACTGCTTTGTCACTTGAGTTCAAAGGTTTTACATGACTGTGGTTCTTCACAGCATTTAAGGTGTTTGTTCTGGTGGCTGGCTTTTTCCTGTTTCCACATACCTCATGCATTTGCTGACTTCTACCTCCGTCTGTAGGTACAGTTTTTATAACAGGTGTTTCATTATATAGTTTGTGTTTACCTTGTACCACATCGCTGTAGAGAGGGTGTTCACTTTCAACATCACCTGACTGAGAAGTCTTCACAGTATTTGACGTGTCTGTAGGCCTACTGGTGGCTGGCTTTTTCCACTTTGCACATACCTCACGTGTTCGTTGAGTTCTACCTCTGTCTGTAGGTACAGTTCTTACAACATTCATAGTTTCACTGTGATGCTCACCACTTACATGGCTCTCCTGTTCTCGGCTCATGACCTCTACCTTGACTCCAGTAATCTCAAAACATTTCTCCCATTCTGTTTTGGCACTAGCAGTCAGTTGGTATAGGAGATCTCTAACATGTTTATAAACACCATCAAAATCAGAATGATGAATCACTACAGCCTTGTCACTGTGTGGATCAAACAGGCCTGTGCTGTTACGTGAATGAGGATCAAACACACTAAAATAGTTACCTTGCTTAATAACTACACATGTGGCTGTCCTGATGGTTACAAAACAGGCATCATATTCAGTCAATGCTCTCTGAATTGCTAAATCCAACGGCATCTGAATGTCTCGCATGTCTACTTCAGCTTCTTCATCCATCTCACCATTTCCCACATAGCTTTGACCATGATCAACTGAAAAAATTGTTCCCTTCATAGTGTAATACTCTGGGAGATCAGCAATTAACAGGTACACATTAGAACCACGGATATTACCTGCACTTCTCACCACGCTGTATAGTTTATTGCCTTCAATCAATACATCGTTGATATTTTCTTTAGCCCATGTCAGGATGCTTTTGTTCTCATTCATCATTACTGCCACTAAACTGTTTGCAACACATTGTTGGTCTGCATTCGCTCCAAATTTCTTATGGCCTTGAGAAAACGAACCAAATACACAAGATCTGATGGGTACATGTGGCCTACAATCTTCAGGATGTTCTGTTGCAGTTGGGATGGTCAGATGACTGTTGTAATAGCTTTGGGGCTCTCTGTCAGTGAGTGGAACAGCAATTTCAGACACACACATCTGCAGGGGAAAAGAACAATCATCTTTACCAGATAAACACGGATCAGACACGTTCAAAGGCTTTGAGGGAGTTTTGTTCATGGTGCTTTTCAAGGTTCGAGCCAAAGGCTTTTTCAAGGTTTTCAGGGGCTCGGCCATAGGCATACAATCATTCTGTGCGTCATGTGCAGACCTTGCAACATGTGCGTTATGTGCGGCATGTGCATCAAGTGCAACATGTGCGTTTTGTCCACTTTCGTGAAACGTTTCTGAGTTTTTTTCATGAGGAGTCAGAAAATCCTCAGCCAAGGCACGTGTCTCCACGTGCCTCTTAGTGGCAGCCTGGGACTTCTTACTTCTCTTCGGCATCTGGAAAGAAATACAAGCACACAGCGATATGCATTAGTTATGTCCATTACATTCACCCCGCCAGTACCAACAGTATTAGTTGGCTGTCGTAACCCCTCAATGCTAAAATGCGCTGACTATTAAGATGAAACATATTAACGTTTTCCTTACGAACACATTAACTTAAACACTTTAATTTGTTCTCACACTGGATTGCAAAATACCCCAATTGTTTTAATTCCTCTGAATGTATTACACCGTAATCTTTTATATTCTGTTTGCTGTAGTTATATCTACAGTAACTGCAGTGTAACTGTTCTTCTAAGTGCAAGATAACAATACATGAGTAGTGTGAATACTACTACAACAATGTTCCCTCCATATTTAACTTTCCCTGCTATGGTAACAACCTTTTAGTGAGGAACATTTAGAGATTTATGTTGGAAATTCAGAAGAGGCTGATCAAACTGACATTATAGCATTATACAAAACCTGAGGTTTCTTTCTGATTTTTCGCTAACTCTCACTATTGGTGAAGTTGATCACATGACTTGGCAACATTTATTCCCAAATAATGAAAAAGACTAGTTGGTGTTATGCTGTCAAACTTTCCAGCTGTGTCCAACGTAGTCTTTCCAAGATGAGCTTGTACCAATACACAACTTTTTTGACTACCAACCATCACCACTTCAATTAGTTTGAAGCAACTGAAGTAATTTCTACTCTGTTCACTCAGGAAGTCCAATACGTTGGAGGTTGTGCATGTAAATACGTAGTTAAATCTATCTGCATTCAGGACCTCCAACATGGCTGATGTCCTGACTCATGACAGGCCATGAAACAGTATTGGCTTGACACTGCAGTGATTCAATGCTCTTCAATCCATATAAAATTGCATCAAATGCCTTTACCCAATCACTGAATTAACAATCTGTCCAAGATTCAAGTCCTTTTCCCCTACAGCAGGGGTGTCAAACTCTGGCCCGCGGGCCAAATTTGGCCCGCAGTGTAATTATATTTGGCCCGCGAGGCAATACCAAATGACTACTAGAGCTGGCCCGCCAGTATTATACAGCGCATTCACCGCTAATACTACAAATCCCATAATGCTCTGCTGTTGTTTTGGCGCGTCAATCAAGACAGGACCCAGAAACGCCCTCTCTTCTGTGACTGTAGTCATAGCAATCTCATACTACAACTGTAACCGTGTTACCACTTCTTAAAAATGGCGAAAAGAAAGGC
The DNA here is from genome assembly GCF_949987555.1 of Borostomias antarcticus. NCBI lineage: Eukaryota > Metazoa > Chordata > Actinopteri > Stomiiformes > Stomiidae > Borostomias > Borostomias antarcticus. The sequence goes on from NW_028176009.1 coordinate 14,795, forward strand.
AGAAAACAGAAGCTTTACGTTATGTAACGTCTCACTGTGATGGAGACACCTGTGTTGACCTAGCCGGCCGCTGTGTTTGCTCTGTTCCTGTTCATTCAATCCTGTCTGCCTTCTTGCCGGCCTGTCTGCCTGCCTGTCTGCCTGGCTGTCTGTTTGCATGCCGGCTGTCTGTCTGTGTGCCTGGCTGTAGGACAGTCAGGGTTTTACAAGCTTCTCTACTGAGCAGATGGAGCACCAACACTTGTGTCTGAGGGCGTATTCACATATGTTAGTGCACACCATTGATGCGCACCAAAAGCGAAAGTGATAAGTGCATATTCAATGTTAAAGCAAACCTTGTTTGGGTCCATATTAAAATTTTCATTTGTTCAATGTTGGCCCGCGACTTTGTTCAAGTTTTACATTTTGGCCCACTGTGTATTTGAGTTTGACACCCCTGCCCTATAGCATCTTAGGGACACCAGGACAACAATTACTACAAAACAACAACCGTACAGTGGAATTGGATATTCTCACCTGATATTAATCCCCGGACCAGAAGAGATACATGGAAGACAAATAAATAGATACAGGTACATTAGATAGCAGGTCATTGTAATACTTTAATAAACTTTACTTTTTTTTTTTCATTAAATGACTTTACAATGACAACACTGCCGCACCACTATATATTAACTCTTTACACAGCTAGCTGCCTACTTCTAAAGCATAATTTATACTTCATGAGACGGCTCATGGGGCAAATATTTAAGTCTTTTTCCCCCACAGAACTTGAGCTCTGCCTGCAAGAGGTTAGAGTCCTACAGGAGGAAGGTGGAGAAGAAGTTTCAGCAGAACAATATGAGGGAGGTCTGGGAAGGAATGAAAACCATCACAGGCTGTAAGCAGAAGGGCAGCACAACAGAGGGCAGCATGGAGAGAGCAAATGAGCCACCCTCTCACACAGCACCCCCTCCCTTCCCCCTCCCCTATAGCAGTACATCTGCTCAGGCCAGCGCCCCCCTGCAGCCCATGACCCCCCCCCCCCCCCACACACACATCCCATCACTGCAAAGGAGGTCAGTGGAGAGCTGAAGAGACTCTCCACTGACAGCGGCCCAGGAAAGCAGCCAGCCCAGACCAGGTGTGCTCGAGACTACTGAAGGCCTGCAACACCGAGCTGGAGGAACCCCTCCAGCATGTCTTTAACCTGAGCCTGTGACTGGGGAGGGTCCCCACACTGTGGAAGACATCATGCATCATCCCAGTGCCTCAGAAGGAGCGTTGCAGCAACCGCAACCACCTCAGGCCGGTGGCACTAACATCACATCATGAAGACCCTGGAGCAGCTGATCCTGCACCGCCTCAGACTGCAGGTCCAGCATGTACTGGACCCCCTGCAGTTTGCCTACCAGGAGAAAGTGGGTGTAGAGGATGCTGTCCTCTACCTCCTCCACTGGGTCTACTTTCATCTGGACAAGGGAAGCAGCGCTGTGAGAATCATGTTTTTTAAAATGTATTTCTCCAGTGCCTTCAACACCACAAAGCCCCCCATACTGAGAGAAAAGCTACACAGAATGGCAGTGGATGGACCCACACCTCGTGGCCTGGATCACAGACTACCTCACTGACAGACCACAGTATGTCAGGCTGAGGGACTGCACATCAGAGACTGTGGTCAGCAGCTCAGGGGCACCACAGGGTACTGTGCTCTCCCCTGCCCTCTTCAGTCTATACACCTCAGACTTCTGGTACAACTCGGAGACGTGCCACATGCGGAAGTTCTGGGACAACACTGCTATTGTGGGGTGTATCAGGGCTGGACAGGAGCCTTTCAAAGAAGAGATTGTACCAATAGACAATTGTTTGTGATTATCAACCATCGCCACTTCAATTGCTATAGTGCTTGTGCCATGGACCTTTGAAGAAACTGAAGTAAATTCAACTGTTTTATCAGAAAGTAGAACACGGAGGTAGTAAAAAATAAAAAATAAAAAAAACTGTACATTGGATTTATTATATATTCTCACCTGATATTGATAACCATCATCGGACCAAAAGAGACATAAGACAAAAACAAACAGATGCAGTAACATTAGATACATTAGAACAGGTCATTCTAATAATTTAATTAACTTTTAAATTAAAGACACCATCTCCTCACCACTCTATAATGATGATCATCCAGCTAGTCATGGACATTTAAAGTAACTGAACTAAATTACTTTGATAATTTGTACTTGTTTTAGATGGGGGGACTGTATATAATGAGTGGTGAAACTGAAGGCCTTGTTGAATTTGTCTGCTCAGAAAAAACTAACTGAAGCTTCTCATTTCATCATTTCTGTTAGTAGGCCCTCTCCATCGCTCCTCCTCCTGCCTCTCCTCCACCCCCCCCCCCTGTATCTCCTCCCCCACCCCCCTGCCTACCCATCCTCCACTGCCTGCCCTCTCCTCCCTGTCCCCCCCCCCCCATCTGTCTACCACCACTATCCTCCCCTTCCTCTCCTCCCCGTCTCTTCTTTCTCCTCCACCATCTCCTCCCGTCTCCACCCCCTCCTCCGATCTCTACTCCACTTCTCTCTCCTCCCGTCTCTTCCCCCCTCCTCCTGTCTATACTCCACTTCTCTCCTCCTGTCTCTCCTCTCCCCTGTCTACTTCACTTTTCTCTCCTCCTTGTCTCTCCTCTCCGCCACCCTCTCCCGTCTCTACTCCATTTTTCTCTCGTCCTAGCCCTCCCCTCCCCGTCTACTCCACTCCTCTCTCCTCCCCTGTCAACCCCCGTCTCTACTCCACTTCTCTCCTCTTTGTCTCTCCTCTCCCCCTCCTCCTCCTGCCTCTACTCCACCACTCCCCCCCCCCCCGTCTCTACTCCACTTCTCTCTCCTCCAGTCTCTCCTCTCCTCCTGTTTATACTCCACTTCTCTCCTCCCCTGTCTCTCCTCCCGTCTCTACTCCACTTCTATCTCCTCCTTGTCTCTCCTCATTTCTGTAACTGTAAAAAACTGTACAGTGCAAATGTATTCACCTGATATTGATCAACATGACCGGACCCGAAGACACACATGGAGCACACAAAAACAATCATACAGTAACATTAGATGTATGTTGCACCCATAAACTTTCTAGCTGGTTTCTCTAATTCAATATCATTACACACATTGGGCCTCATTTATCATTATGGATACACCCTTTTTCATTTACACATGATTTTTGTAACTGCTTTTTCCAGAACTCGATGGGAAATATTGTGAGATATATACACAATATGTCCCATAGAGTTTTGTCATGATACATCACATTATTTGTGGAGAAAAGCACGTACAAAAAGCAGGTGTAAATGAAAAAGGGTGTATCCACAATGATAAATGAGGCCCCTTGTGTCCAACTTACAGCCTTTCCAAGAAGAGATTGTAATAGACAACTATTTTGACTATCAGCAAACGCCACTTCAATTGCTATAGTACTTGTGACATGGACACTTGTAATAACTGAAGTCAATTCAACTCTGTTCAATCAGGAATTAGAACACTTTGGAAATCGCAAATGTAAATAGGTACCTAGATAGATCTAACTACATTTAGTGCCTCCAACATGGCTGATGTCCTGATTCATAACAGGGTGTGAAAAGACTCTTGGCTTGACACTACATGGACACAATGCTCTTCAGTCGACAGGAAATGGCATCACATGCATTTACCCAATCACTCATTAAACAACCTGTCAAAGATTTTAGTTTTTTCCCCAACAGCATCCTAAGAACACTAATTATTAAAAAACAACTACAACTGTACATTGAAATTGTATATTCTCACCTGATATTGATAACCACCACACGACCAGAAGAGACACATAAAAGACAAAAACAAACAGATACAGTAACATTACATAACAGTTCATTCTAATAATTTATTTAACTTAAAATTTTAAATTAAACTCTGTATAATGAGTAATGACATCCCCTCACCACTCTATAATGATGAATACAGCTAGCCGTGGATATTTGAAGTAACTTAAGTCAATTACTTTGATAATTTGTACCTTCTTCAGATGGAGGAGCTGTATCTAATGAATGGTGAATCTGAAGGCCTTGTTGAATTATGGACTATGGACAACTACAGGCTATAGCCTCCCAAATTAGATCACTGGCTAGCAAGCAAGCTATGTAGCTATCAGTATGCTGTGTTGGAAAGTAGCAACAGATAGAAAAAATCGTTGGTAGTATCCAGTTCTCTGGCGTGCATGGAAAACAACATTGGCCGGCCAGGTAGCTACCTAGCTGGCTCACTTAGCTTCATCTTCTAGGGAACACTGGCTAGCAAGCTATTAACCAGACAACATTAGCTAGACTAGTAGCTAGCGTAAGATACCAAAACCAAATGTTTGCCTCAATATTGTTAGTTAGCCAGCTGGCCCCTCGCTAGCTAAAAGCCTTGCATAGCTAGATAATATAACAGATAAAAACCCAAAAATTCTGTCAGACATAGCTTTGAAAATAAACAGCACAATGTGAAGCCCAGTCTGACATTTGTCATCATAATCAACCATTACACCAGCTAACTTTCATCAGCAAAATATTAACCAACATAATCACCAACAGTTCACGCATTTTCAAAACACTGCACAAGAAATATATAGCCATTCCCAATCAAAATGAATCACGTGTAACTAGATATGTAGCAAGAACTATAGCCAAATGGTTCAAATGGTAATTCAAGTGTGCCATCCTATGGACAAGTAATTGCTTTAGCCTACCAAATTAGCATACTAGCTAGCAAGCAATTTACCACTATGCTACTGACAGTAACAGCACATGGTACAGATCTTTGGTAGTAGCCAGTTTACTGGCTGTCTTGGAAAACAACATTGGATGCAGCTGGCTAGCTCGGTATCTGGACAGCTACTTGCATGTTCTAGGGAACACTAGCTAGCAAGCTATTAGAAGTCAACACACCCCACGGTTAGCTAGCCAGCTGATCCCTGACTAGTGCATAGCTAGTTAATATAACTGCTTTAACAAACTGTCAAAGATTTTAGTTTTTTCCCCATAGCATCCTGAGGACACTAATTACTGAAAAACAACAACTCTACAGTGAAATTGTACTCACCTGATATTGATAACCATCACCAGACCACAAGAGACACATGGAAGACAAAAATAAACAAACAGATACAGTAACATTAGATATGCATGTTGCACCCATACACTTTCCAGCTGATTCCTCACATTCAATGCCATTTTTAGCTTTTCCAAGTCATTAAGCTGAGAGCCACCCAGTCGTTCGCTTTAATGCGTTCCTTAACACAGAAAATTTATATTTTGACACCAAGAATGACCTTCTAAGTGGCTTGCTGATAGCTGATAGAAAAGCAAGTGGGAAAAATGCTTCATGCCCATGCTTCTGTCGGCCGTGTCCCCATCATTTTGCTAAGCCACCTGACTATTTTGACATATTTCGCAAATATCTTTCCATTTTGTACTACACACCACAATGGTGCCAATGCTAACCAACATATAAAATGACATCACCTCACCACTACATTAACGTTTCATATACCTAGCTGACTACATCAAAGAACACCATTAACAGAGCTAGCAAGCACGGCTCGCCTACAAGACAATAGCTGCCCAGCTAACGCTTCAGGTTAGCAACAATTAATTAACTTTTAAATTAAAGACACCATCTCCTCACCACTCTATAATGATGATCATCCAGCTAGTCATGGACATTTAAAGTAACTGAACTAAATTACTTTGATAATTTGTACTTGTTTTAGATGGGGGGACTGTATATAATGAGTGGTGAAACTGAAGGCCTTGTTGAAGACTAAGTTGAAAACTAACTGAAGCTTCTCATTTCATCATTTCTGTTAGTAGGCCCTCTCCATCTCTCCTCCTCCTGCCTCTCCTCCACCCCCCCCCCCCCTGTATCTCCTCCCCCACCTCCCTGCCTACCCCTCCTCCCCTGCCTGCCCTCTCCTCCCTGTCCCCCCCATCTGTCTACCATCACTATCCTCCCCTTCCTCTCCTCCCCGTCTCTTCTTTCTCCTCCACCATCTCCTCCCGTCTCCACCCCCTCCTCCGATCTCTACTCCACTTGTCTCTCCTCCACTTCTCTCTCCTCCCGTCTCTTCCCCCCTCCTCCTGTCTATACTCCACTTCTCTCCTCCTGTCTCTCCTCTCCCCTGTCTACTTCACTTTTCTCTCCTCTCCGCCCCCCTCTCCCGTCTCTACTCCATTTTTCTCTCGTCCTTGCCCCCCCTCCCCGTCTACTCCACTCCTCTCTCCTCCCCTGTCAACCCCCGTCTCTACTCCTCTTTGTCTCTCCTCTCCCCTTCCTCCTCCCGTCTCTACTCCACCGCTCTCCTCCCCTGCCCCCCCCCGTCTCTACTCCACTTCTCTCTCCTCCAGTCTCTCCTCTCCTCCTGTTTATACTCCACTTCTCTCCTCCCGTCTCTACTCCACTTCTATCTCCTCCTTGTCTCTCCTCATTTCTGTAACTGTAAAAAACTGTACAGTGCAAATGTATTCACCTGATATTGATCAACATGACCGGACCCGAAGACACACATGGAGCACACAAAAACAATCATACAGTAACATTAGATGTATGTTGCACCCATAAACTTTCTAGCTGGTTTCTCTAATTCAATATCATTACACACATTGGGCCTCATTTATCATTATGGATACACCCTTTTTCATTTACACATGATTTTTGTAACTGCTTTTTCCAGAACTCGATGGGAAATATTGTGAGATATATACACAATATGTCCCATAGAGTTTTGTCATGATACATCACATTATTTGTGGAGAAAAGCACGTACAAAAAGCAGGTGTAAATGAAAAAGGGTGTATCCACAATGATAAATGAGGCCCCTTGTGTCCAACTTACAGCCTTTCCAAGAAGAGATTGTAATAGACAACTATTTTGAGCTTCATCAGCAAACGCCACTTCAATTGCTATAGTACTTGTGACATCGACACTTGTAATAACTGAAGTCAATTCAACTCTGTTCAATCAGGAATTAGAACACTTTGGAAATCGCAAATGTAAATAGGTACCTAGATAGATCTAACTACATTAAGTGCCTCCAACATGGCTGATGTCCTGATTCATAACAGGGTGTGAAAAGACTCTTGGCTTGACACTACAGGGACACAATGCTCTTCAGTCGACAGGAAATGGCATCACATGCATTTACCCAATCACTGATTTAACAACCTGTCAAAGATTTTAGTTTTTTCCCCAACAGCATCCTAGGAACACTAATTATTAAAAAACAACTACAACTGTACATTGAAATTGTATATTCTCACCTGATATTGATAACCACCACAGGACCAGAAGAGACACATAAGACAAAAACAAACAGATACAGTAACATTACATAACAGCTCATTCTAATAATTTATTTAACTTTTTTTTTAAATTAAACTCTGTATAATAAGTAATGACATCCCCTCACTACTCTATAATGATGAATACAGCTAGCTGTGGACATTTGAAGTAACTTAAGTCAATTACTTTGATAATTTGTACCTTCTTCAGATGGGGGAGCTGTATCTAATGAATGGTGAATCTGAAGGCCTTGTTGAATTATGGACTATGGACAACTACAGGCTATAGCCTCCCAAATTAGATCACTGGCTAGCAAGCAAGCTATGTAGCTATCAGTATGCTGTGTTGGAAAGTAGCAACAGATAGAAAAAATCGTTGGTAGTATCCAGTTCTCTGGCGTGCATGGAAAACAACATTGGCCGGCCAGGTAGCTACCTAGCTGGCTCACTTAGCTTCATCTTCTAGGGAACACTGGCTAGCAAGCTATCAACCAGACAACATTAGCTAGACTAGTAGCTAGCGTAAGATACCAAAACCAAATGTTTGCCTCAATATTGTTAGTTAGCCAGCTGGCCCCTGGCTAGCTAAAAGCCTTGCATAGCTAGATAATATAACAGATAAAAACCCAACAATTCTGTCAGACATAGCTTTGAAAATAAACAGCACAATGTGAAGCCCAGTCTGACATTTGTCATCATAATCAACCATTACACCAGCTAACTTTCATCAGCAAAATATTAACCAACATAATCACCAACAGTTCACGCATTTTCAAAACACTGCACAAGAAATATATAGCCATTCCCAATCAAAATGAATCACGTGTAACTAGATATGTAGCAAGAACTATAGCCAAATGGTAATTCAGGTGTGCCATCCTATGGACAAGTAATTGCTTTAGCCTACCAAATTAGCATACTAGCTAGCAAGCAATTTACCACTATGCTACTGACAGTAACAGCACATGGTACAGATCTTTGGTAGTAGCCAGTTTACTGGCTGTCTTGGAAAACAACATTGGATGCAGCTGGCTAGCTCGGTATCTGGACAGCTACTTGCATGTTCTAGGGAACACTAGCTAGCAAGCTATTAGAAGTCAACACACCCCACGGTTAGCTAGCCAGCTGATCCCTGACTAGTTAATATATGCATAGCTAGTTAATATAACTGCTTTAACAAACTGTCAAAGATTTTAGTTTTTTCCCCATAGCATCCTGAGGACACTAATTACTGAAAAACAACAACTCTACAGTGAAATTGTACTCACCTGATATTGATAACCATCACCAGACCACAAGAGACACATGGAAGACAAAAATAAACAAACAGATACAGTAACATTAGATATGCATGTTGCACCCATACACTTTCCAGCTGATTCCTCACATTCAATGCCATTTTTAGCTTTTCCAAGTCATTTAGCTGAGAGCCACCCAGTCGTTCGCTTTAATGCGTTCCTTAACCCAGAAAATTTATATTTTGACACCAAGAATGACCTTCTAAGTGGCTTGCTGATAGCTGATAGAAAAGCAAGTGGGAAAAATGCTTCATGCCCATGCTTCTGTCGGCCGTGTCCCCATCATTTTGCTAAGCCACCTGACTATTTTGACATATTTCGCAAATATCTTTCCATTTTGTACTACACACCACAATGGTGCCAATGCTAACCAACATATAAAATGACATCACCTCACCACTACATTAACGTTTCATATACCTAGCTGGCTACATCAAAGAACACCATTAACAGAGCTAGCAAGCACGGCTCGCCTACAAGACAATAGCTGCCCAGCTAACGCTTCAGGTTAGCAACAATTAATTAACTTTTAAATTAAAGACACCATCTCCTCACCACTCTATAATGATGATCATCCAGCTAGTCATGGACATTTAAAGTAACTGAACTAAATTACTTTGATAATTTGTACTTGTTTTAGATGGGGGGACTGTATATAATGAGTGGTGAAACTGAAGGCCTTGTTGAAGACTAAGTTGAAAACTAACTGAAGCTTCTCATTTCATCATTTCTGTTAGTAGGCCCTCTCCATCTCTCCTCCTCCTGCCTCTCCTCCACCCCCCCCCCCCCCTGTATCTCCTCCCCCACCTCCCTGCCTACCCCTCCTCCCCTGCCTGCCCTCTCCTCCCTGTCCCCCCCATCTGTCTACCATCACTATCCTCCCCTTCCTCTCCTCCCCGTCTCTTCTTTCTCCTCCACCATCTCCTCCCGTCTCCACCCCCTCCTCCGATCTCTACTCCACTTGTCTCTCCTCCACTTCTCTCTCCTCCCGTCTCTTCCCCCCTCCTCCTGTCTATACTCCACTTCTCTCCTCCTGTCTCTCCTCTCCCCTGTCTACTTCACTTTTCTCTCCTCTCCGCCCCCCTCTCCCGTCTCTACTCCATTTTTCTCTCGTCCTTGCCCCCCCTCCCCATCTACTCCACTCCTCTCTCCTCCCCTGTCAACCCCCGTCTCTACTCCTCTTTGTCTCTCCTCTCCCCTTCCTCCTCCCGTCTCTACTCCACCGCTCTCCTCCCCTGTCCCCCCCCGTCTCTACTCCACTTCTCTCTCCTCCAGTCTCTCCTCTCCTCCTGTTTATACTCCACTTCTCTCCTCCCGTCTCTACTCCACTTCTATCTCCTCCTTGTCTCTCCTCATTTCTGTAACTGTAAAAATCTGTACAGTGCAAATGTATTCACCTGATATTGATCAACATGACCGGACCCGAAGACACACATGGAGCACACAAAAACAATCATACAGTAACATTAGATGTATGTTGCACCCATAAACTTTCTAGCTGGTTTCTCTAATTCAATATCATTACACACATTGGGCCTCATTTATCATTATGGATACACCCTTTTTCATTTACACATGATTTTTGTAACTGCTTTTTCCAGAACTCGATGGGAAATATTGTGAGATATATACACAATATGTCCCATAGAGTTTTGTCATGATACATCACATTATTTGTGGAGAAAAGCACGTACAAAAAGCAGGTGTAAATGAAAAAGGGTGTATCCACAATGATAAATGAGGCCCCTTGTGTCCAACTTACAGCCTTTCCAAGAAGAGATTGTAATAGACAACTATTTTGAGCTTCATCAGCAAACGCCACTTCAATTGCTATAGTACTTGTGACATCGACACTTGTAATAACTGAAGTCAATTCAACTCTGTTCAATCAGGAATTAGAACACTTTGGAAATCGCAAATGTAAATAGGTACCTAGATAGATCTAACTACATTTAGTGCCTCCAACATGGCTGATGTCCTGATTCATAACAGGGTGTGAAAAGACTCTTGGCTTGACACTACAGGGACACAATGCTCTTCAGTCGACAGGAAATGGCATCACATGCATTTACCCAATCACTGATTTAACAACCTGTCAAAGATTTTAGTTTTTTCCCCAACAGCATCCTAGGAACACTAATTATTAAAAAACAACTACAACTGTACATTGAAATTGTATATTCTCACCTGATATTGATAACCACCACAGGACCAGAAGAGACACATAAGACAAAAACAAACAGATACAGTAACATTACATAACAGCTCATTCTAATAATTTATTTAACTTTTTTTTTAAATTAAACTCTGTATAATAAGTAATGACATCCCCTCACTACTCTATAATGATGAATACAGCTAGCTGTGGACATTTGAAGTAACTTAAGTCAATTACTTTGATAATTTGTACCTTCTTCAGATGGGGGAGCTGTATCTAATGAATGGTGAATCTGAAGGCCTTGTTGAATTATGGACTATGGACAACTACAGGCTATAGCCTCCCAAATTAGATCACTGGCTAGCAAGCAAGCTATGTAGCTATCAGTATGCTGTGTTGGAAAGTAGCAACAGATAGAAAAAATCGTTGGTAGTATCCAGTTCTCTGGCGTGCATGGAAAACAACATTGGCCGGCCAGGTAGCTACCTAGCTGGCTCACTTAGCTTCATCTTCTAGGGAACACTGGCTAGCAAGCTATCAACCAGACAACATTAGCTAGACTAGTAGCTAGCGTAAGATACCAAAACCAAATGTTTGCCTCAATATTGTTAGTTAGCCAGCTGGCCCCTGGCTAGCTAAAAGCCTTGCATAGCTAGATAATATAACAGATAAAAACCCAACAATTCTGTCAGACATAGCTTTGAAAATAAACAGCACAATGTGAAGCCCAGTCTGACATTTGTCATCATAATCAACCATTACACCAGCTAACTTTCATCAGCAAAATATTAACCAACATAATCACCAACAGTTCACGCATTTTCAAAACACTGCACAAGAAATATATAGCCATTCCCAATCAAAATGAATCACGTGTAACTAGATATGTAGCAAGAACTATAGCCAAATGGTTCAAATGGTAATTCAGGTGTGCCATCCTATGGACAAGTAATTGCTTTAGCCTACCAAATTAGCATACTAGCTAGCAAGCAATTTACCACTATGCTACTGACAGTAACAGCACATGGTACAGATCTTTGGTAGTAGCCAGTTTACTGGCTGTCTTGGAAAACAACATTGGATGCAGCTGGCTAGCTCGGTATCTGGACAGCTACTTGCATGTTCTAGGGAACACTAGCTAGCAAGCTATTAGAAGTCAACACACCCCACGGTTAGCTAGCCAGCTGATCCCTGACTAGTTAATATATGCATAGCTAGTTAATATAACTGCTTTAACAAACTGTCAAAGATTTTAGTTTTTTCCCCATAGCATCCTGAGGACACTAATTACTGAAAAACAACAACTCTACAGTGAAATTGTACTCACCTGATATTGATAACCATCACCAGACCACAAGAGACACATGGAAGACAAAAATAAACAAACAGATACAGTAACATTAGATATGCATGTTGCACCCATACACTTTCCAGCTGATTCCTCACATTCAATGCCATTTTTAGCTTTTCCAAGTCATTTAGCTGAGAGCCACCCAGTCGTTCGCTTTAATGCGTTCCTTAACCCAGAAAATTTATATTTTGACACCAAGAATGACCTTCTAAGTGGCTTGCTGATAGCTGATAGAAAAGCAAGTGGGAAAAATGCTTCATGCCCATGCTTCTGTCGGCCGTGTCCCCATCATTTTGCTAAGCCACCTGACTATTTTGACATATTTCGCAAATATCTTTCCATTTTGTACTACACACCACAATGGTGCCAATGCTAACCAACATATAAAATGACATCACCTCACCACTACATTAACGTTTCATATACCTAGCTGGCTACATCAAAGAACACCATTAACAGAGCTAGCAAGCACGGCTCGCCTACAAGACAATAGCTGCCCAGCTAACGCTTCAGGTTAGCACAAATAACCAGGCCTAATTTTAGTTTGTGCTTACAACATCATATCAACAATATTCTAGGTTTGAAATGTGTGCCGCCAGCATAGAGGCCAAAACCGTCGTAACCTTCCCTAAGCTTGATGCAGCTTTGCTAGGTCTAGCTAGCTAGCGTTAGCTACCTAGCTAGTGCTACATAACGTTTGATGAAACGGATGCTCTTAATGCACAAAACAACTCGTTTATAGCCCTTCCAAGCTTATCGGTTAATCGACAATTTATGTAGACAGATGTAGCTGGATATGTGATAGAGTAGGTTTATAGCCCATAGCAGGCACACAAAAACATGGTTGTGGAGAAACGCATGCATACATACCTCTCTATCGGATAATCACTCAATGACCGTCGTCAACACGTTATCTTGAAGCTTCCCACAATGCATTGCGGAGTGAAATCTCATTGGCTGGTGTTGATTTCTGAGAACGTGATTGGTTCAGATTCGTCACGTGACGTGTTTGACACTTCCTGATAGCTTTCAGCGGGACCTTTAAAAATCTCAAGATGCCGACGCCAATTAGTGTAAATCGCTCACAGAAAAGACGACAACAGTTGTCACTTGCAAGGTGTAATCAGAAAAAGGGAATGGAAGAGAAGGGAAAGCAATCGAATGAAGCAGACAGTGAAATTACTTCACAAAGTGCATCGATGCGCAAGCTGTCAGCCGGACAACAGGAGAGAGATAGCGGGAGTGACCACCGCGCCACACAGCAGTACTAATTCATGTCGCGCGTTTGAATGAACATATGGAGCAGGCATGGAAACCTAGGCTAAAGACAGGCATGGTCAACTAGGCTGTGTTATAGAGGTAGACATACAACAAACTAGGTTGGCAGTTCTACTGGTGGCTGTGTGTGTGTGTGTGTGTGTGTGTGTGTGTGTGTGTGTGTGTGTGTGTGTGTGTGTGTGTGTGTGTGTGTGCGCGCGTGTGTGTGTGTGTGTGTGAGAGAGAGACTGGTTCTATTCAGTTCATAAATGCTGTTATTGTCATCAGTTTTTATGTTTTAGATGTTCAATATTGTTGTTTCTAATGATTTGATTAGATATTGTGTCTGTAAATAGTGCTTTCCAACAAAATGTATGGAATCATATTTTAAAAGCCTGTTTTCTCTAAATGAGTTTTTTCTCATACTCTGAGATCAAAATCTCCACTTCAGTAGCACCTACATAAAACTTTCCAGTTTTACTCCCATCTATGTTTAGGCTTTTACAGAGGGGTTTGTTCATATGTCATTCAAAGCCTGAATTATATAACATTTTTATTCCTAAAACATGGCGAAAATATATTTTTTTATGGCTGTTGAACTATTTTCTGCTTTATGGAGTGATAAAAAGAGATATCAAAAATCCCCTCTGTAAAAGCCTTTGACTCTAATATGTCAACAAAATGAAACAATAATTTTTAATCTGGCTTTATCCAAACTTCAGATTTCTGTTCTGGAAAGTTATGCAAATTAGCGCATATTTGATAAGATAATGACTAATTTGCATATTTAAACATAACATTTCATAAAACTTGAAATACAAAAAAACATAGTCTTATCATAAGTAATCAACTGGGTAATTATCATGGTGATACCTATTAAATCATTTTTTTAGCCTATTCACCTGGGGTGTCTCGCCTCTGATTGGTCTAGACAATAACCGCGCGCCACTGATTGATTAGCAATTAATCAAGTCATACAACTCACCTGCTAACCTCCTCACGTCCCAGAATCCAACGGGCCTGTACCCTATTTAAACGCCAGCTTGAATCCTCAAACATAACACGCTGAAGGCAGAGAAGAACAAAAAAACAGAAAACGAGACTAAACCTACGAGAACAACAACGACAGACAAGAAGACCGCGCAGAAAACTGCGAGACGGCGTTTACCTCGCACACCTGAAGAGAACCCAGGTGAGATATTTCAGCAAGCCTCATTTGTTGCTCTTTGGGTTTTTACTTGACCATGAAGACTTGTCGTGTATCTATCCCATGTTTTTTGTTGTGGCGCTTCCAGAATATTGTCACCGTCAAGTTATGTTATGTAATCATGCGCTAAAGTAAACTAGCACATTCAAACTAAGGCTGTTTCTATGTCTGCTACGATATAACCATTCATCTCCACGCATGCCATAGGTAGGCTAGCGAGCCAGCTACCCAAAAATACGCCTGCTGAATGTATTGTTACTTTGGTTTGGAACAGCCTCCCTCCACACATTAGACACGCACAGAACCTAGGGCTCTTTAAGTCTCAGCTTAAGACTCACTTGTTTGCACTGGCTTTTGAGGCCTGATGGCCTACATCCCCTGTCCTGTTTTGTGTCCTGTCCTTTTATTGTTCTGTGATTATGTGCACTTTATTCTGTTTTTTGTTTTAGTTTATTTTATATATTGTACAGCACTTTGGTGCAACTTCGGTTGATTTTAAACGTGCTTTATAAATAAAGTTGACCTTGACCTTGACCTTGTTACTTTGGTTGCAGTATGGACCGTTCTAGTAAAGTGGCGCCGACTGGTGTGGAGAAGATTGGTGTGGAGGGCTATCTTCATGACGTCTCCGACATTATGCAAGCCCAGAGCTCCAGCACCAAGTATTTCGAAGCCACTCTCCAGGAGGCCGACAAGACCAGCCGGATTGTGGTCTTCACACCCAAACGCCGCAACGAATTTGCTATCGCCGAAAAAGACAGGTAACAAGTGTAGACAATTTCATTCATGGACAACATTTGCTATACGTTTTGTATAAAAGCATACAAATGTTTTAGCCTTGCCATGCTGAAATACATTTGTGCACTAGCCTACAACAGCAGTCAACATGTTTGTTTTCAAACTTTAGGATAACATGCCTACATTGCTTTCTTTATTTGTTTAATCTTTTTTGACAAAGGACAATGGACAAATCAACCATACATGTCACTTAATGCATTTCCCCCCCTTTATCTTAAAGGTTATTTGCATCTGCAGTCCCTGCAAGCTTTACAGAACGTATACAACAGATATAAAGGCAGCATTTTCTTACACATTTGAATATGCTACAAGTCCCCCCCCCCCACACACGCATACATAGTTAAACAGACAAATACAAGTAGAGCTGGCCTATACATGTAACTGTTAACGTATTATCTTGCATGCATGTCTGTAGACTGCTGTATCATTTCTGATGCAATGGTCACCTGTCTAACAAGGGATTCTGTGTGTTACAGGAGTCCAGTGCAACTACATGATGTTGCGTTTCGCCAATCAAGATACAAGCCTTGTGAGATGGACATCATCGTCAGTGACCGCACCCGCATGTCCTTGAAGCGCAAGCTTGACTTTGCTTTTGCGAGTGGTCAGCAGTGTGACACCACTGAGATGACACTACAAGAAATTACTCATGATCCTAGGGAAAATCTGGATGTAAGTTCAAGTAACGGGGGTTATGAGGGAATGTATTGGGACCAAAAACAAACGATGCAAACAATACATTATGTCCTGCTCACTACTGCATGTGGTATTATGAGCATCCGCAAAACTTTATACTGTAGTCATGTTGCCTTTATAACCTTATGTATGTACTGTGGTGTTTTATTGCTATGGAGTGTGGACTCACCCTTTTGAGTCATGTTGGGCTGGACGTCAACTGAGCCTCAATCTGTGTTCATGTTTTCCAGGTGAATGTCACAGTCAAGATTATAGAGCTCAAGGAGTCACGCACCATTGCAACAAGAAATGGCCCCAGAAAGATCTCCATTTATGCTGTTGCTGACAGTACAGGCACCATGGACCTTACTGTGTGGGGTGAAAAGGAGGTGGTCATCAGTGAGTGGTACAATTGCACACGTGTGTTTGTCAAGGAGTTCAAGGGGCAGTACACATTAAATTGCAGTTACAAGACCGCCATGACCATCACACATGATCAGGGGCATGCAGCTGAGGCTCCTAGTGATGTTACAGACATAACAGGTGACCTCATAGGAGCTTCAGTAAATAGGGCATATTACTGTCCTAAGCGTCATATTGTTGACAAAGTTAATGACAATACAGTCTGTTCCAGGTGTACTGTATGTAATATGTCCTACCGCAACAAAGTATTGACAGTGGAAGTTTCCGCTCAACTCTCTGTGAAAGGTGTAGATGAGAATATTTACACTGTATCTGTTGACAACACATTGCTTAGGGAAGCGGTTCCACTAAGCGGCATTTCTAACAATATCCTCAGTGTAGAAGCGGAGATATGTAGCCACGAAAAAGTTCATCTCAAAGTTAGGGGTGAGCGTGCGTTGGCTATGGATTTTGCTCAGGCTGCCAATCTAACACAAAACCCTTACATAGAGGACAACATGGCTTTGCCAGATGCCCCTGTACTTTGTACTCGTCTGTTTGATGCTGCCGATGACTCCTCTGCCAGTTCAGAAAAGCATCTTGGTAAGCAGAAGTTGACAAAGAGGCATTCTAAAAAGTAGATCACTGGCCATTTTTTGGGGTGGCATTCAAGAGCATTACTTGTCTGACTTGTCACTTTTGGTTTACAACTGGATTTACTGACACACACTGTACTTAACATGTATGTTTTTGGTTTATTGTTACCTGCCTACCATGGCTTGTAGTGAACACTACTTGGTGCCAAGTCTTGCCAATAAATAATTCAAATTTCTACATGTGTTTGTGCCATTAAGAAGCATTGTCCATAGATTGCTCTTGTTTAGATAAGTAATATGTGTGTATTACAAATGTTTGCCATGTTTGGTAGGCGTTGCATCTTGAGTGTCATGGGTCACACTTTTCCAAAACATTAATAACTTAATGGTGCGTTTCACTTGTCGTTGATGCGCCGGTCAGGCATCCTGCTTGCCCAACACCGCAAACTCCATCTTTCAGCTGGTCCTCCCTACAGCCTTGAAAGAGAAGGTGTGGCAGAATTTCCACGAACGGGCTGGCCACACGGGTGTGGGAAAGACTTTAGCTCTCATCCGCTGCCCACGAGTGTTGAGTATTAGACCAGCCTACTTTTCTTGTTTTATTGAGCTGAATGATTTTCATAGTTTGCAGTGGTTGAAGTTTACAGTGGTTATAACGTTTGCTGTGTTTACCAAGTCTGCAGTGTAGTTGCAGTCTGACAAACATACAAAGCCTTCATCAGCTGCACTCTCCAGTGAAGTTCTCAAAACGCGACAGATGCCCGGATCAGTAGCCTATAGCGGGAGGGACCAACGCGCCACACAGCAGTACTAATTCATGTCGCGCGTTTGAATGAACATATGGAGCAGGCATGGAAACCTAGGCTAAAGACAGGCATGGTCAACTAGGCTGTGTTATAGAGGTAGACATACAACAAACTAGGTTGGCAGTTCTACTGGTGGCAGTGTGTGTGTGTGTGTGCGCGCGTGTGTGTGTGTGTGAGAGAGAGACTGGTTCTATTCATTTCATAAATGCTGTTATTGTCATCAGTTTTTATGTTTTAGATGTTCAATATTGTTGTTTCTAATGATTTGATTAGATATTGTGTCTGTTAATAGTGCTTTCCAACAAAATGTATGGAATCATATTTTAAAAGCCTGTTTTCTCTAAATGAGTTTTTTCTCATACTCTGAGATCAAAATCTCCACTTCAGTAGCACGTACATACACCAAACTTTCCAGTTTTACTCCCATCTATGTTTAGGCTTTTACAGAGGGGTTTGTTCATATGTCATTCAAAGCCTGAATTATATAACATTTTTATTCCTAAAAACATGGCGAAAATATATTTTTTTATGGCTGTTGAACTATTTTCTGCTTTATGGAGTGATAAAAAGAGATATCAAAAATCCCCTCTGTAAAAGCCTTTGACTCTAATATGTCAACAAAATGAAACAATAATTTTTAATCTGGCTTTATCCAAACTTCAGATTTCTGTTCTGGAAAGTTATGCAAATTAGCGCATATTTGATAAGATAATGACTAATTTGCATATTTAAACATAACATTTCATAAAACTTGAAATACAAAAAAACATAGTCTTATCATAAGTAATCAACTGGGTAATTATCATGGTGATACCTATTAAATCATTTTTTTAGCCTATTCACCTGGGGTGTCTCGCCTCTGATTGGTCTAGACAATAACCGCGCGCCACTGATTGATTAGCAATTAATCAAGTCATACAACTCACCTGCTAACCTCCTCATGTCCCAGAATCCAACGGGCCTGTACCCTATTTAAACGCCAGCTTGAATCCTCAAACATAACACGCTGAAGGCAGAGAAGAACAAAAAAACAGAAAACGAGACTAAACCTACGAGAACAACAACGACAGACAAGAAGACCGCGCAGAAAACTGCGAGACGGCGTTTACCTCGCACACCTGAAGAGAACCCAGGTGAGATATTTCAGCAAGCCTCATTTGTTGCTCTTTGGGTTTTTACTTGACCATGAAGACTTGTCGTGTATCTATCCCATGTTTTTTGTTGTGGCGCTTCCAGAATATTGTCACCGTCAAGTTATGTTATGTAATCATGCGCTAAAGTAAACTAGCACATTCAAACTAAGGCTGTTTCTATGTCTGCTACGATATAACCATTCATCTCCACGCATGCCATAAGTAGGCTAGCTAGCGAACCAGCTACCCAAAAATACGCCTGCTGAATGTATTGTTACTTTGGTTTGGAACAGCCTCCCTCCACACATTAGACACGCACAGAACCTAGGGCTCTTTAAGTCTCAGCTTAAGACTCACTTGTTTGCACTGGCTTTTGAGGCCTGATGGCCTACATCCCCTGTCCTGTTTTGTGTCCTGTCCTTTTATTGTTCTGTGATTATGTGCACTTTATTCTGTTTTTTGTTTTAGTTTATTTTATATATTGTACAGCACTTTGGTGCAACTTCGGTTGATTTTAAACGTGCTTTATAAATAAAGTTGACCTTGACCTTGACCTTGTTACTTTGGTTGCAGTATGGACCGTTCTAGTAAAGTGGCGCCGACTGGTGTGGAGAAGATTGGTGTGGAGGGCTATCTTCATGACGTCTCCGACATTATGCAAGCCCAGAGCTCCAGCACCAAGTATTTCGAAGCCACTCTCCAGGAGGCCGACAAGACCAGCCGGATTGTGGTCTTCACACCCAAACGCCGCAACGAATTTGCTATCGCCGAAAAAGACAGGTAACAAGTGTAGACAATTTCATTCATGGACAACATTTGCTATACGTTTTGTATAAAAGCATACAAATGTTTTAGCCTTGCCATGCTGAAATACATTTGTGCACTAGCCTACAACAGCAGTCAACATGTTTGTTTTCAAACTTTAGGATAACATGCCTACATTGCTTTCTTTATTTGTTTAATCTTTTTTGACAAAGGACAATGGACAAATCAACCATACATGTCACTTAATGCATTTCCCCCCCTTTATCTTAAAGGTTATTTGCATCTGCAGTCCCTGCAAGCTTTACAGAACGTATACAACAGATATAAAGGCAGCATTTTCTTACACATTTGAATATGCTACAAGTCCCCCCCCCCACACACGCATACATAGTTAAACAGACAAATACAAGTAGAGCTGGCCTATACATGTAACTGTTAACGTATTATCTTGCATGCATGTCTGTAGACTGCTGTATCATTTCTGATGCAATGGTCACCTGTCTAACAAGGGATTCTGTGTGTTACAGGAGTCCAGTGCAACTACATGATGTTGCGTTTTGCCAATCAAGATACAAGCCTTGTGAGATGGACATCATCGTCAGTGACCGCACCCGCATGTCCTTGAAGCGCAAGCTTGACTTTGCTTTTGCGAGTGGTCAGCAGTGTGACACCACTGAGATGACACTACAAGAAATTACTCATGATCCTAGGGAAAATCTGGATGTAAGTTCAAGTAACGGGGGTTATGAGGGAATGTATTGGGACCAAAAACAAACGATGCAAACAATACATTATGTCCTGCTCACTACTGCATGTGGTATTATGAGCATCCGCAAAACTTTATACTGTAGTCATGTTGCCTTTATAACCTTATGTATGTACTGTGGTGTTTTATTGCTATGGAGTGTGGACTCACCCTTTTGAGTCATGTTGGGCTGGATGTCAACTGAGCCTCAATCTGTGTTCATGTTTTCCAGGTGAATGTCACAGTCAAGATTATAGAGCTCAAGGAGTCACGCACCATTGCAACAAGAAATGGCCCCAGAAAGATCTCCGTTTATGCTGTTGCTGACAGTACAGGCACCATGGACCTTACTGTGTGGGGTGAAAAGGAGGTGGTCATCAGTGAGTGGTACAATTGCACACGTGTGTTTGTCAAGGAGTTCAAGGGGCAGTACACATTAAATTGCAGTTACAAGACCGCCATGACCATCACACATGATCAGGGGCATGCAGCTGAGGCTCCTAGTGATGTTACAGACATAACAGGTGACCTCATAGGAGCTTCAGTAAATAGGGCATATTACTGTCCTAAGCGTCATATTGTTGACAGTTAATGACAATACAGTCTGTTCCAGGTGTACTGTATGTAATATGTCCTACCGCAACAAAGTATTGACAGTGGAAGTTTCCGCTCAACTCTCTGTGAAAGGTGTAGATGAGAATATTTACACTGTATCTGTTGACAACACATTGCTTAGGGAAGCGGTTCCACTAAGCGGCATTTCTAACAATATCCTCAGTGTAGAAGCGGAGATATGTAGCCACGAAAAAGTTCATCTCAAAGTTAGGGGTGAGCGTGCGTTGGCTATGGATTTTGCTCAGGCTGCCAATCTAACACAAAACCCTTACATACAGGACAACATGGCTTTGCCAGATGCCCCTGTACTTTGTACTCGTCTGTTTGATGCTGCCGATGACTCCTCTGCCAGTTCAGAAAAGCATCTTGGTAAGCAGAAGTTGACAAAGAGGCATTCTAAAAAGTAGATCACTGGCCATTTTTTGGGGTGGCATTCAAGAGCATTACTTGTCTGACTTGTCACTTTTGGTTTACAACTGGATTTACTGACACACACTGTACTTAACATGTATGTTTTTGGTTTATTGTTACCTGCCTACCATGGCTTGTAGTGAACACTACTTGGTGCCAAGTCTTGCCAATAAATAATTCAAATTTCTACATGTGTTTGTGCCATTAAGAAGCATTGTCCATAGATTGCTCTTGTTTAGATAAGTAATATGTGTGTATTACAAATGTTTGCCATGTTGGGTAGGCGTTGCATCTTGAGTGTCATGGGTCACACTTTTCCAAAACATTAATAACTTAATGGTGCGTTTCACTTGTCTTTGATGCGCCGGTCAGGCATCCTGCTTGCCCAACACCGCAAACTCCATCTTTCAGCTGGTCCTCCCTACAGCCTTGAAAGAGAAGGTGTGGCAGAATTTCCACGAACGGGCTGGCCACACGGGTGTGGGAAAGACTTTAGCTCTCATCCGCTGCCCACGAGTGTTGAGTATTAGACCAGCCTACTTTTCTTGTTTTATTGAGCTGAATGATTTTCATAGTTTGCAGTGGTTGAAGTTTACAGTGGTTATAACGTTTGCTGTGTTTACCAAGTCTGCAGTGTAGTTGCAGTCTGACAAACATATCTCTAAAGCCTTCAAAACATCAGTCGTATTTGCTTCATCTTTTGCGTGGTCAGCTTGGCCCCCACAACGCTGCTTGCAGCTTTAATTATTATTATTATTCTTCTGCCATTGGAGTCTATGGCAGCCCATAGAACCGTATGGTAAAAAGTTGGGAAAATTGGCACACTCATTCATGACAGTCCCCAAAGTCTTCTCACCAAGACCCATGTCCACAGCTTGAACGCTCTAGCGCCACCAACGTGTCAAAGTTGGAGGTGCATTTGTGCATGCAACTTTTGACCTGTAAGCCTGATTTTCAAAAACGAGGCAGCGTTGGATTCCTTCGCTCAAGCCAAGTTCAACGCACCCTATGACATCATTTTCCACCATATTGGATTTCCCGCCATATTGGACTTAGTGTAAAACACTCAAAATGTATCTCCTCCTAGGTTTTTTCACCAATCTGCACCAAACGCAGTATGCACAATCTATAGACCGATGTCCACAAAAGTCTTACAGGGATTTTTGATTGTCCATTGCGTTCCCTCGTGACAGCCAATCAAAATTGGCCGAAAAGCTGCAAAACAGGAACTGGGGTCATATCTCAGTAATGTTTTAATCTATCAAAACCACATTTGGCACACTCATCCGGGACACACCCATGACATCTGTCACCAAGCCTTACGTTGACATCTCGTGCACTCTAGCGCCACCAGCGTGTCAAAGTTGGAGTTGCGTTTATGCCAGTAACTTTTGAACTGTATGTCCAATCTTCAAAATGATGGTAGCAATGGATTCCCTGGCTCATGCCGAGTTCAAAACACCCCATGGTTTCATTATTACTTCATTTGTTTGATTGCAGAATGAAAGAAACACTTTTTGTCCTCTGCACAATTTCACCAGTTTCAGAGGTTTTTGGAAAAAGTCACACATTTTCTAAACTGCCATCCCTCTTCTAATTCTCACAGCTCATACACATTTTATATATCAAAACGTTCACACGACTCTTGGGATTCATAAAATCAAAAAAGCTAAGCTCTTCGATGTATATTTTTCACTCTGGGACAGTTCGAATAATGACTCCCCCCCCTCCATTGAAATCAATGGAGCCACGCTCTAGAAAATCTCTCTTCGCTCTAGAATCTCTAACTGTTTCTAACTCTTCACCTCTCCTACACTTCTGAAGACCGAAGGACATTTTATACATGGAAATGTTCGCGTGATTGTCTGGATTCTGAAGAAGTAAATAGTTGAGCTATGCTATGTATACTTTTCGCTGTGTGCCAATTTAAACAACGACACCCCCCCCTCTCACTCTACCGAGAGGAAGCAACCCTGCCAGGTGATATTAATTAAGTGCTCAGGACTCAGACTCACGGGGTTAGGGAAGGCTCACATGCCTTGTGGACTAGGGTGGTTCATTTTCGCAACATCCTGCGTAGCACAGTGGTTAGCGTGTCGGCCTTGCAAGCAGCAGGTACAGAGATCGAATCCTGTTCAACCATGTCTGGCTTTTGACATGTTTTGCTTGTTGTCTTTGATGCGCTGGTCGTGCGTCCCGCTTGGCCCCCACATCGCTGCTTGCAGCTATATTTTATTGGGGGCCAAGCAGCGCAGCTGCGCAGGCACCCATTAAGTTTGTACCGTTTCTCTTTCTTTATTCTTCTGCCATTGTAGTCTATGGCAGCCCATAGAAGCTTATGGTAGAAAGTTATGAAAAATGGCACACTCATTCGGGACAGTGCCCTGACCCTCCTCACCAAGTCTCATGTCCACACCTCACCCTCTCTAGCGCCACCAACGTGTCAAAGTTGGAGGTGCATTTATGCATGCAGCTTTTCTTCAGCAAGTCCAATTTTCAAACTTCAGGTGTCCTTCAATTCCTTGGCTGAAGCCGGATTCAACGCACTCTATGACGTCATTGTGGCCATCTTGGCTTCTCCGCCATTTTGAATGATTTGCAAAACCCTTAAAATGTATCTCCTCCTAGGAACTTTCACCAATTTGCATGAACATCGGTGGATGTCATCTATACACCAATGTCTACAAAGGATGTACAGGGATTTTTGATTATCCATTGTGTTCGCATGTGACAGCCAATCAAAATTGGCAGAAAAGCTGCAAAACAGGAACTGGGGTCATATCTCAGTAATGTTTTAATCTATCAAAACCACATTTGGCACACTCATTCGGGACATACCCATGACATCTGTCACCAAGCCTCATGTTGACATCTCGTGCACTCTAGCGCCACCAGCGTGTCAAAGTTGGAGTTGCGTTTATGCCAGTAACTTTTGAACTGTATGTCCAATCTTCAAAATTATGGTAACAATGGATTCCCTGGCTCATGCTGAGTTCAAAACACCCCATGGTGTCATTATTACTTCATTTGTTTGATTGCAGAATGAAAGGAACACTTTTTGTCTTCTGCACAATTTCCCCAGTTTCAGAGTGCTGAAAGGCGCATTTTGGAAAAAGTCACACATTTTCTAAACTGCCATCCCTCTTCCAATTCTCACAGCTCATACACATTTTATATATCAAAACGTTCACACGACTCTTGGGATTCATAAAATCAAAAAGGCTAAGCTCTTCGATGTATATTTTTCACTCTGTGACAGTTCGAATAATGACCCCCCCCCCTCCATTGAAATCAATGGAGCCACACTCTAGAAAATCTCTCTTCGCTCTAGAATCTCTAACTGTTTCTAACTCTTCACCTCTCCTACACTTCTGAAGACCGAAGGACATTTTATACATGGAAATGTTCGCGTGATTGTCTGGATTCTGAAGAAGTAAATAGTTGAGCTATGCTATGTATACTTTTCGCTGTGTGCCAATTTAAACAAAGACACCCCCCCCTCTCACTCTACCGAGAGGAAGCAACCCTACCAGGTGACATTAATTAAGGGCTCAGGACTCACTCTACCAAGAGGAAGCAGAAGCTGACATTATCCACTCAAATCTGCGACGCACTTTGTAAGATCCGTTGTGGCATAGCGGGTAGCGCGTCAGTCTCGCAAGCAGCGAGTTCAGGGTTCGATTCCCGTTCATCCAAAGTGCATTCTTATAATTATTGTAATATGCTGCTGTGGAAGTCAATGGCAGACAACAGAATCATTGTAGGTCGCTCCTGCCAGTTAAAAGTTGTGAAATTTGGCTCACAGACCAGGGACTCGTGTGCCTATTGTTTAGAGTAAGTAATATGTGTGTATTACAAATGTTTGCCATGTGGGGGAGGCATCTTACAGTACGGTACATCATATTCATGGGTTTTGTTGTAGAGACGATTATCCAGACAAGCACATACAGTAGAGACAATCACATAGACAAGCTCATACAGTAAAGATAATCACATAGACAATTGCATACAGTAGAGAAAATCAGACGGAAGCACATACAGTAGACAATCACAGACATACAGTACAGCAGAGAACATAACATACAATAGACACAATTACATAGACACAAGCACATACAGTACAGACAATCACATATAGTACAGTAATGCGCTCCTCTTGTGTAAAATGCAGCAGACGGAACTTGGTTGCGTATTGTTTGCCATGTTCATGGCCGTGTACAAATAGTCAAAGTGGGTAAAGGAAATGCAGTGAGTGGGTGTAGACTTCTGTGGAGTAGGGGAAGGTTTTGAAGATTCAATGGAGTCTAGTTTGTCTGAATGGGAAGGTGCAAGTGAAGAAGTGAAGAACACTGGCCAGACTCCTGTTTACCTTCATTGCTATCAGAAGGTAGGCCGTCTTTCGCTGGTGCAGCAAGAAATTCCACTCTAGGCTCCCATTTTGTAGTGTTCACTGACAACAACATTCTCGCAAACTTACAGGAGGTGAACCTGAGAAGCTTGGAGCAACAGTGGGCAGCCAGACTCTACAACTACCACTTCAACATCAAGTTCCAGCCTGACAAAACCAATGTTAATGCTGATGCCCTATCTCGTGTACCTGTGGATGGAGGAGAGGATGGTGAAGAGGAGGAGATCCTGGCCCTGAAGACTTTTCTCACCGGGGTGGAAAACCCATGCCCAGAAATGCTTAACTCTCCTGTCCAAGTTGACCTAGAAGAAGTGCAGCTGGGCCGAACCCCCTGGAGAATGGAAGGACGCCCAGCAAAAAAGATGACATGATTCGCCACATGCTGTTATCCTTGCAGACAGGGAAACCGCCCAGTGCAACAGAAAGGATCGCCCTGCAACGTGACACTCGGCAGATCCTCAAGGAGAGATAGAGGCTGACTCTGAGGGAGGGAGTCTTGCATCAGTGTGTGAGGGACCCCAACACCGCAAACTCCATCTTTCAGCTGGTCCTCCCTACAGCCTTGAAAGAGAAGGTGTGGCAGAATTTCCACGAACGGGCTGGCCACACGGGTGTGGGAAAGACTTTAGCTCTCATCCGCTGCCCACGAGTGTTGAGTATTAGACCAGCCTACTTTTCTTGTTTTATTGAGCTGAATGATTTTCATAGTTTGCAGTGGTTGAAGTTTACAGTGGTTATAACGTTTGCTGTGTTTACCAAGTCTGCAGTGTAGTTGCAGTCTGACAAACATATCTCTAAAGCCTTCAAAACATCAGTCGTATTTGCTTCATCTTTTGCGTGGTCAGCTTGGCCCCCACAACGCTGCTTGCAGCTTTAATTGGGGGCCAAGCAGCGAAGCGCTAAGCGCTGGCACCCATTGTTCTTGTACCTTTTCTTATTATTATTATTATTATTCTTCTGCCATTGGAGTCTATGGCAGCCCATAGAACCGTATGGTAAAAAGTTGGGAAAATTGGCACACTCATTCATGACAGTCCCCAAAGTCTTCTCACCAAGACCCATGTCCACAGCTTGAACGCTCTAGCGCCACCAACCTGTCAAAGTTGGAGGTGCATTTGTGCATGCAACTTTTGACCTGTAAGCCTGATTTTCAAAAACGAGGCAGCGTTGGATTCCTTCGCTCAAGCCAAGTTCAACGCACCCTATGACATCATTTTCCACCATATTTGATTTCCCGCCATATTGGATTTAGTGTAAAACACTCAAAATGTATCTCCTCCTAGGTTTTTTCACCAATCTGCACCACACGCAGTATACACAATCTATAGACCGATGTCCACAAAAGTCTTACAGATATTTTTGATTGTCCATTGCGTTCCCTCGTGACAGCCAATCAAAATTGGCCGAAAAGCTGCAAAACAGGAACTGGGGTCATATCTCAGTAATGTTTTAATCTATCAAAACCACATTTGGCACACTCATCCGGGACACACCCATGACATCTGTCACCAAGCCTTATGTTGACATCTCGTGCACTCTAGCGCCACCAGCGTGTCAAAGTTGGAGTTGCGTTTATGCCAGTAACTTTTGAACTGTATGTCCAATCTTCAAAATGATGGTAGCAATGGATTCCCTGGCTCATGCCGAGTTCAAAACACCCCATGGTTTCATTATTACTTCATTTGTTTGATTGCAGAATGAAAGAAACACTTTTTGTCCTCTGCACAATTTCACCAGTTTCAGAGGTTTTTGGAAAAAGTCACACATTTTCTAAACTGCCATCCCTCTTCTAATTCTCACAGCTCATACACATTTTATATATCAAAACGTTCACACGACTCTTGGGATTCATAAAATCAAAAAAGCTAAGCTCTTCGATGTATATTTTTCACTCTGGGACAGTTCGAATAATGACTCCCCCCCCTCCATTGAAATCAATGGAGCCACGCTCTAGAAAATCTCTCTTCGCTCTAGAATCTCTTACTGTTTCTAACTCTTCACCTCTCCTACACTTCTGAAGACCGAAGGACATTTTATACATGGAAATGTTCGCGTGATTGTCTGGATTCTGAAGAAGTAAATAGTTGAGCTATGCTATGTATACTTTTCGCTGTGTGCCAATTTAAACAACGACACCCCCCCCTCTCACTCTACCGAGAGGAAGCAACCCTGCCAGGTGATATTAATTAAGTGCTCAGGACTCAGACTCACGGGGTTAGGGAAGGCTCACATGCCTTGTGGACTAGGGTGGTTCACTTTCGCAACATCCTGCGTAGCACAGTGGTTAGCGTGTCGGCCTTGCAAGCAGCAGGTAAAGAGATCGAATCCTGTTCAACCATGTCTGGCTTTTGACATGTTTTGCTTGTTGTCTTTGATGCGCTGGTCGTGCGTCCCGCTTGGCCCCCACATCGCTGCTTGCAGCTATATTTATTAGTGTGAATGCTTTAGAGCATTCACACTATTGTTATCCAGTTCTTTATAGTTTATTCTTACTTCTTCTTCCGTACGTTTTTTGGCTCTCTGTAGCTCCTTCATACTTTGAGCTATTTAAACCATTCAAGTATCAAAATGTTCAGCTTGTTAAGGACATGCGCGGAATCGTTTCAGATTTTTTATACCTTTTATACTTTTTAAAATATTCAACTTATTCAACAGTTTTTTTGAATGGAAGTCAATGGGGGAGTTTTGAAACCTTCTTCAGCCTTCAACTCCTTCATACTTTGAGCTACAGAAACCATTCAACTATCAAAATGTTCAGCTCTTTAAGGTCTTTGTGGGATATAATTCAGATTTTTAATATCTTTTCTACTTTTTAAAATATTCAGCTTTTTCAATATTTTTTTTTACAATGGAAGTCTATGGCTGGACCTTGAAATTCTCTTCAGCTTTGAAACCTATCTCCTCCTTCATTTTTTGTGCTAGAAACCTCCTTCAAAGTTTAAAATGTTCAGGACCTTTAGGTGAGTAAACTAACCATTCAGATTTTTGAAATTCCTTTTAGTTTTTATCTAATTTAAGTTTGTTTGGGACCCTTTTTAACATTGAAGTGGATGTGTGGAATGTTCAGTTTTTACAGTGTAGCAGCTCGTATTTTGAAAACATCTGCATGTTTTGTAAACTGCTGTCGCTCCTACAGTTTTAACAGCTCATACACATTTTCTACATTAAAACGTTCACACAACTGTGCTGATTCGTACAATGTAAGTCTCTAAGCCATGTGACTTATAGTTTTGGCTGTATGACGATTTGTTCGGCAACTGCGCTCTCCATTGAAACGTATGGGCCCACCCTCTAACTTTTGAGCTGCTAATTTTGCATTTTTACACTTTTTCTAACTCGTCGCCATGCCTACAGTTTTTAAGCTACATGGACATATCATAGCCTTAAATGTTCAGCATTTTCTCAGGATTCCTAGGGTGTCAATATCTAGGCTGTGACCTTCATACTTTTTGAGGGAGAGCTGTCTGAAGCCGGCATGCCTTTCCATTGAAGTGAATGAGAGGATGCTCACAGTGTCAGTTGAGATTTGAATTTGGGGACACGCGCAGGCTCTCTGTACAGGCACCCTTTTATGACTATTGTGGCAGCATTCATATTCCTTTCTTCCATCCTTCCTTCCTTCCATCCTTCCTTCCTTTCATCCATCCTTCTTTCCTTCCTTCCTTCCTTACTTATATTCAAATAAATATTCAGAATGACACTTTTTCAGGCTGTAAACTCATATTAATATATTTTCTCCTCTTTCAGCTATTGAACTCAATAAAACTATGAGTTATGATGAGTGGTCTAATCCAATTTTGAGTGTAGTACTAGCAGTACTTATAACAAACACCTACTGCTTTTCACTACTACTGCTTCTAACCTCAACTTCCATACAACACCTCCACATCTACTGCTCGGCCCCGGAGTGGGCTATAGACACATGGTGGGATGAGGGGTGCATGGGGATGGCCTGGCAATCACTGACCTGCCCCCCACAACCTCTGACCTGAGGGGGCGGAGTCTTGCCACCACGCCACTATCCACGCCACCGTCCCAACATCTCAGACCCTGAGTTGGCTAAAGATGCAGTTTTCACGGTTGGGGGCATGTGGGTGGCCCGGGGAGCAGTACAATCTCCTCGACCAGCTCTGACCTGAGGGGGCGGAGTCTTGTCTCCACGCCACTATCCACGCCACTGTCCCCACATCTCAGCCCCTCTGGTCACAGGGTCATTGCCGGTGGGGGCAGGTGGGAGGCCCAGAGCAGTGTACACTGTCCAAGACCGGCTCGGACCCAAGGGGGCGGAGTCTCGCCATCATGCCACTAATACGCCACGCACCTCACAACACAGCCTCTGAGGCAGCTAGAGACACACGGTCTTCACTGGTGAAGGCAGGTGGGTAACCCGGTGCGGTCTACACTGTCTACGGCTGGATCTGACCCGAGGGGGCGGCGTCTCGCCACCACGCCACTACCACGCCTCGGACCTCACAACACAGCCTCTGAGGTGGCTAGAGACACACGGTCTTCACTGGTGAAGGCAGGTGGGTAGTCCAGTGCGGCCTACACTGTCCACAACCGGCTCTGACCCGAGGGGGCGGAGTCTCGCCACCACGCCACTACCATGCCTCGGACCTCACAACACAGCCTCTGAGGTGGCTAGAGACACACGGCCTTCACTGGTGAAGGCAGGTGGGTAGCCCAGTGCGGCCTATACTGTCCAAAACCGGCTCAGACCCGAGGGGGCGGAGTCTCGCCACCACGCCACTACCACGCCTCGGACCTCACAACACAGCCTCTGAGGTGGCTAGAGACACACGGTCGTCACTGGTGAAGGCAGGTGGGTAGTCCGGTGCGGCCTACACTGTCCACAAACGGCTCTGACTCGAGGGGGCGGAGTCTCGCAATCACGACACTATCCACGCCATGGACCTCACAACACAGCCTCTGAGGTGGCTAGCGACACACGGTCTTCACTGGTGAAGGCAGGTGGGTAGTCCAGTGCGGCCTACACTGTCCACAACCGGCTCTGACCCGAGGGGGCGGAGTCTCGCCACCACGCCACTACCATGCCTCGGACCTCACAACACAGCCTCTGAGGTGGCTAGAGACACACGGCCTTCACTGGTGAAGGCAGGTGGGTAGCCCAGTGCGGCCTATACTGTCCAAAACCGGCTCAGACCCGAGGGGGCGGAGTCTCGCCACCACGCCACTACCACGCCTCGGACCTCACAACACAGCCTCTGAGGTGGCTAGAGACACACGGTCGTCACTGGTGAAGGCAGGTGGGTAGTCCGGTGCGGCCTACACTGTCCACAACCGGCTCTGACTCGAGGGGGCGGAGTCTCGCAATCACGCCACTATCCACGCCATGGACCTCACAACACAGCCTCTGAGGTGGCTAGCGACACACGGTCTTCACTGGTGAAGGCAGGTGGATAGCCCAGTGCGGCCTATACTGTCCATGACCAGCTCTGACCCAAGGGGGCGGAGTCTCACCACCATGCCACTACCACGCCACGGACCTCACAACACAGCCTCTGAGGTGGCTAGAGACACACGGTCTTCACTGGTGAAGACAGGTCGGCACGGCCTACACTGGCCATTACCGGCTCTGACCCGAGGGGGCGGAGTCTCTTCACCACACCACTGAACATGCCACGGACAACACAACTCAGACAGGGTTAGAGACACATGGTCTTCACGGGTGGGTGCATGGAGATTGCCAAGAGGTCACTGTACTGTCCCCGACATGTTGTGACCCAAGGAGGGGGAGTCTCGCCACCACGCCACTATCTACACCACAGAACCCACAACTCGGCCCCTGAGTGAGCTAGAGACACACGGCCTTCACTAAGGAGATTGCCCGGAGGTCAATGCACTGCCCCTGACCAACGGTGACCAAGGCGGCGGAGTCTTTCCACCACGCCACTATCCACGCCATGGACCA
Source organism: Borostomias antarcticus (assembly GCF_949987555.1). Classification (NCBI taxonomy): domain Eukaryota; kingdom Metazoa; phylum Chordata; class Actinopteri; order Stomiiformes; family Stomiidae; genus Borostomias; species Borostomias antarcticus. Next base: position 46,676 of record NW_028176009.1, read on the forward strand.
CAGAACTCAGCCCATGTGGGCTAGAGACACACGGCCTTCACCATCTGGTGCATAGAGATTGCCCAGAGATCACTGTACTGTCACCGACAGGCTTCCAAGCTCTTAAGCTATACATTCCATCATTTATTCCATCTTTCAGATTTGACAGTATTACTCTATTGCTCATCTTTCAAGCTAAAGGCTCAGTTCAAGGCTTAAACTACTCAGGTTGAAAAGTTTAAAAGTATTTAAGTTCATAGCTTCTTCAGGTAATGCAGTTCCAATTCTGCCAGTTTCACATTTTAGCTAAGCTTCCAGGTTTTCCAGCCTACAAGCTTTTTAGCAATATATTCCATCATTTATTCCATGTTCCAGCTTTGACAGTATTACAGTTCATCTTCCAGCTTTTATAGCAATGTATTTAAGTTTTTAGCTTCTTTAGGCAATGCAATTCAGCTTCCAATTCTGCCAGTTTCACATTTCAGCTTCCAGGTTTTTCAGCTTCCAATCTTTTTAGCAATACATTCCATCATTACAGTGTAACAGTTTATCTTCCAGCTTTTGTAGCAATGTATTTAAGTTCTTAGCTTCTTTATGTAATGCACTTCAGCTTCCAATTCTGCCAGTTTCACAGTTCAACTAAGCTTCAAGGTTTTTCAGCTTCCAGGCTTTTCAGCTTCCAGAATTTTCAACCATTCAGGTGTGATGCATTTGACATTTCAGATTTTTCACATTCATGCATTTTCAGCAATGCTTTTGCTATTCCGTTCAGCTGCTCAGCATTCACACGCATTTTCTGCAGGAAATGCAATTTTCTAGTTATTATTATTCTTCTGCCATTGGAGTCTATGGCAGCCCATAGAACCGTATGGTAAAAAGTTGGGAAAATTGGCACACTCATTCATGACAGTCCCCAAAGTCTTCTCACCAAGACCCATGTCCACAGCTTGAACGCTCTAGCGCCACCAACGTGTCAAAGTTGGAGGTGCATTTGTGCATGCAACTTTTGACCTGTAAGCCTGATTTTCAAAAACGAGGCAGCGTTGGATTCCTTCGCTCAAGCCAAGTTCAACGCACCCTATGACATCATTTTCCACCATATTGGATTTCCCGCCATATTGGACTTAGTGTAAAACACTCAAAATGTATCTCCTCCTAGGTTTTTTCACCAATCTGCACCAAACGCAGTATGCACAATCTATAGACCGATGTCCACAAAAGTCTTACAGGGATTTTTGATTGTCCATTGCGTTCCCTCGTGACAGCCAATCAAAATTGTCCGAAAAGCTGCAAAACAGGAACTGGGGTCATATCTCAGTAATGTTTTAATCTATCAAAACCACATTTGGCACACTCATCCGGGACACACCCATGACATCTGTCACCAAGCCTTACGTTGACATCTCGTGCACTCTAGCGCCACCAGCGTGTCAAAGTTGGAGTTGCGTTTATGCCAGTAACTTTTGAACTGTATGTCCAATCTTCAAAATGATGGTAGCAATGGATTCCCTGGCTCATGCCGAGTTCAAAACACCCCATGGTTTCATTATTACTTCATTTGTTTGATTGCAGAATGAAAGGAACACTTTTTGTCCTCTGCACAATTTCACCAGTTTCAGAGGTTTTTGGAAAAAGTCAGACATTTTCTAAACTGCCATCCCTCTTCTAATTCTCACAGCTCATACACATTTTATATATCAAAACGTTCACACGACTCTTGGGATTCATAAAATCAAAAAAGCTAAGCTCTTCGATGTATATTTTTAACTCTGGGACAGTTCGAATAATGACTCCCCCCCCTCCATTGAAATCAATGGAGCCACGCTCTAGAAAATCTCTCTTCGCTCTAGAATCTCTAACTGTTTCTAACTCTTCACCTCTCCTACACTTCTGAAGACCGAAGGACATTTTATACATGGAAATGTTCGCGTGATTGTCTGGATTCTGAAGAAGTAAATAGTTGAGCTATGCTATGTATACTTTTCGCTGTGTACCAATTTAAACAACGACACCCCCCCCTCTCACTCTACCGAGAGGAAGCAACCCTGCCAGGTGATATTAATTAAGTGCTCAGGACTCAGACTCACGGGGTTAGGGAAGGCTCACATGCCTTGTGGACTAGGGTGGCTCACTTTCGCAACATCCTGCGTAGCACAGTGGTTAGCGTGTCGGACTTTCAAGCAGCAGGTACAGAGATCGAATCCTGTTCAACCATGTCTGGCTTTTGACATGTTTTGCTTGTTAGGGCCCGAGCACTGGCGGTGCGAGGCCCTATTGAATTTCGAAGGATTATTATTCTCCTACCTTCTTCTTCCAAAACAAATGCCTTTTTGGCGGCCTAAACATCGATGAAAACGGATGAAACTTTGCAGATACGTCAGTCCCGGTGAAAAATGTGATAATTCATGGGTGACCGAAATGGGCGTGGCAAAACGGCTCAAGAGCGCCCCCTGGAAAAATTAAAATGGCGAGCACCACCTTTCAGTTTGATGTAGGCGAACGAAAATCGGTGGGCATAAGTAGTTCATCGAGACACACTAAAATGTCTCTTGGACCTATACCCAACATCGAACAGGAAGTCCGCCATTTTGCTTTTAATGTGCCATTTTGTCCTTGTTTTGACCATTTCCATGCCTCGTACTTCAACGAACTCCTCCTACAGATTTCATCCGATCAACTCCATATTCGGTCAGCTTCATCTTAAGACCTTTGTGATCAAAAGTTATCAAAAAAATTGAGTTTTCACCAAACACCCTTGCCGTGGCGCCCCGCCAAAGTTTGACATTTCGCCATGAAACACGAAGTCCTCATAACTCCTCCATACATTATCCAATTTGTCCGATATATCTCACGCTTCATGACGGTTCTGTCCTGAACACATCTATGCGTCAGTATTGCGTCATACTTATAGCGCCACCTATTGGTGAAACAGGAAGTCCTCATAACTCCTACATACATAATCCAATTTGTCCGATATATCTCACGCTTCATGACGATTCTGTCCTGAACACATCTATGTGTCAGTATTGCATCATACTTATAGCGCCACCTATTGGTGAAACAGGAAGTCCTCATAACTCCTACATACATTATCCAATTCGTCCGATATATCTCACGCTTCATGAAGGTTCTGTCCTGAACACATCTATGTGTCAGTATTGCGTCATACTTATAGCGCCACCTATTGGTAAAACAGGAAGTCCTCATAACTCCTCCATACATTATCCAATTTGTCCGATATATCTCACGCTTCATGACGGTTCTGTCCTGAACACATCTATGTGTCAGTATTGCATCATACTTATAGCGCCACCTATTGAGTTTTCACCAAACACCCTTGCCGTGGCGCCCCGCCAAAGTTTGACATTTCGCCATGAAACACGAAGTCCTCATAACTCCTCCATACATTATCCAATTTGTCCGATATATCTCACGCTTCATGACGGTTCTGTCCTGAACACATCTATGCGTCAGTATTGCGTCATACTTATAGCGCCACCTATTGGTGAAACAGGAAGTCCTCATAACTCCTACATACATAATCCAATTTGTCCGATATATCTCACGCTTCATGACGGTTCTGTCCTGAACACATCTATGTGTCAGTATTGCATCATACTTATAGCGCCACCTATTGGTGAAACAGGAAGTCCTCATAACTCCTACATACATTATCCAATTCGTCCGATATATCTCACGCTTCATGAAGGTTCTGTCCTGAACACATCTATGTGTCAGTATTGCATCATACTTATAGCGCCACCTATTGGTAAAACAGGAAGTCCTCATAACTCCTCCATACATTATCCAATTTGTCCGATATATCTCACGCTTCATGACGGTTCTGTCCTGAACACATCTTTGTGTCAGTATTGCATCATACTTATTGCGCCACCTATTGGTGAAACAGGAATTCCTCATAACTCCTACATACATAATCCAATTTGTCCGATATATCTCACGCTTCATGACGGTTCTGTCCTGAACACATCTATGTGTCAGTATTGCATCATACTTATAGCGCCACCTATTGGTGAAACAGGAAGTCCTCATAACTCCTACATACATTATCCAATTCGTCCGATATATCTCACGCTTCATGAAGGTTCTGTCCTGAACACATCTATGTGTCAGTATTGCGTCATACTTATAGCGCCACCTATTGGTAAAACAGGAAGTCCTCATAACTCCTCCATACATTATCCAATTTGTCTGATATATCTCACGCTTCATGACGGTTCTGTCCTGAACACATCTATGTGTCAGTATTGCGTCATTCTTATAGTGCCACCTTTTGGTGAAACAGGAAGTCCTCATAACTTCTTCATACTTTATCCCATTTTCGCCAAATTGCTGACGATTCATGAAAGTCGCATTCTGAACACATCTTTGCGTCGGTATTGAGTCACACTTACAGCGCCACCTACTGGTGAAACAGGAAGTACTCATAACTCCTACATACATTATACGATTTGTCCGATATTTCTCACGCTTCATGACGGTTCTGTCCTGAACACATCTATGTTTCAGTATTGCGTCATACTTATAGCGCCACCTATTGGTGAAACAGGAAGTCCTCATAACTCCTGCATACATCATCCGATTTGCACCAAATTGCTGACGCTTCATGAAGGTGGCCTTCTGAACCCATCTATGTGTCGGTATTGAGTCACACTTACAGCGCCACCTACTGGTGAAACAGGAAGTCCTCATAACTCCTACATACGTTATCCGATTTACTCCAAATTGCTCATGCTTGATGAAGGTCGCATCTTGAACACTTCTGTAAGTCAGTATTGCGTCATACCTACAGCGCCACCTACTGGTGAAACAGGAAGTCCTCATAACTCCTACATACGTTATCCAATTTACTCAACATTTCTCACGCTTCATCAAGGTACCGTCCTGAACACATCTATGCGTCGGTATTGAGTCACGCTTAGAGCGCCACCTACTGGTGACAGGAAGTTTCTCTCAGTACTGGACACCGAAATAGCACAGCCTTTAATGCCGCCGCACCCCGACGTGCATGGGGTGCGAGGGCCCGCTCACTGCTGCTCGCAGCCCTAGTTGTCTTTGATGCGCTGGTCGTGCGTCCCGCTTGGCCCCCACATCGCTGCTTGCAGCTATATTTATTATTATTATTATTATTATTCATCTTCCTCTGGCATTGGAGTCTATGGCAGCCCATAGAACCATATGGTAAAAAGTTGTGAAAATTGGCACACTCATTCATGACAGTCCCCTGAGTCTTTTCACCAAGACCCATGTACACAGCTCGAACCCTCTAGCGCCACCAACATGTCAAAGTTGGAGGTGCGTTTGTGCACACAACTTTTGACCTGTAAGCCCGATTTTCAAAAACAAGGTACCGTTGGATTCCTTGGCTTAAGCCGAGTTCAACGCACCCCATGACATCATTTTCCGCCATATTGGATTTCCCGCCATTTTGGATTTTGTGAAAAACTCTCAAAATGTACAGATGTGGGAACATAAGAATGTAACTTGACCCGCGGTATTCTAACAGGCGCTTTACGTCATTCCGCACCACCGCTCGCCTGCCCATAGGGGCGCAGTAATACCACTCATTGACCCATTGCTGGCTCGCACATTAGATTAGCCTACCGTTCTCAAACTCCTTGTTGTCTGTCTGGTTGTAATTTAATTATTACGAACAAAGCCTATCTATTTATAGTTTCTATCTCTGTAACTGTCGCCGGGTCTATATCTGTTAACTGTCGGGACAAGTAGAAGTTTAATACATTAGGCTGAGTGTTCTCATATGGAACATGGCATCAGGACGAGGAAGATGGCTAACGGAGATGACCAGAGATGTGTTTGAAATGGTTCACTCACTCCCTCCCTATTACCATGGATGTATTGAGTGCGACTCATAGTGAACTACATGGGGAATGATTTAACAGTTTTGGGACACATGGAATGTAACTGCGTAAGATATTCATGACTCAAACAAGCAGACGCGCCGATCACTGATGGCAGCAGGTTGAAATATCAGGTAGTATTCAGGTTCCATGTTTAGTTGAATGATAAATCCCATATAAATGGTTGGAATTCTAATGATGTGCAAGTGTGATTTTGTCAACTTAATGCTGTCTGCTAATAGCAGGCTGTGAAGCTGCACGATGAGACCGTGATAGCACGTTAGCTCACGACAGCAGCTTCCATAATATTAACGGTAGCTGTCGGTGGCTAAAAAGCAGATAGATAACTTTACAACGTTGATTCCTGTAGCTATTTTGATGCTATTAGTTCAACTTCTGTTTCTCGGGCAGGAACGGAGACGAACTCGCATTAGCAGCAAAGCAGCTAGAGGAATGATCGCGCGGTCTCTTTAGCCCTGAGACCATCAGGCAGGCAGCAGGAGGTCGTTGAAGGCTTTATATATTATTATGATATTATGTCTAATAATACATTCGTTGAAAGTAGGCTACACAGGCTGATCTACTATACGGAATTGGACCGAGGAGTGTTCTCATATGGAACTATGCTGCACACGCCCGCCCGCGACAAGAGCTGAATTGTAGTCAGCTTTCCCCGCTGCGCGCAGGACGCGTGCGTCCCCCGCTCCGAGCAGAACGCAGGCGGAATGTCGCTCCCCGTCTGAAACGGCCTTGACTCCTGGAATCCCAAGGTCTTTCATATTGAAATTCTCTTGATGGCCTGGGAAGAGACGTGTTAAGGGAGTGCATCAGTCGTGAGCCTTGACAGTAGGCTACCAGCCTGCGCTGCGCTCAGAACAAAGTTGGATGAATGGATGGACTTTTTGGAATCCTGCAAAAATGTTTATTGCGCTCTAAAATCATGAAAGCATAAATGTAAAAATGCAGCAACAGAAGTAGTCTAGATGAGATGGTGGTTTAAATGAATGGCAACACATAAATTCAATGGCCGGTCATGGCAAAGCACCCGCTAACGCAGGCTACCCCCCTCCCACGATCCAGGGAAACCGGTTCCTCCAGTTTATTTGAATATAAAAGAATTTTGGGGGGGGGGGGGGGTTACAATAGTCTAGTCCAGGTTCGCTGGAGGACCTGTATTTTCAGTGTTTGCTGGTAGCGGACTGCATCGATCAATGCAATGACTCTTCAGTTTTACCCTTTTAATCAATAAAACATCATTTTTACAACCATGTCTCATTGATTGGGAAGGCATTTAGAGCTGCCGGTCTATTAGCCTACATTCGGACTCAGAGGATGACATAACTGTTTATTGAGAAACAATTGGCTATATAAAGAAATACCACAATGCATGTAGTCTAGATATATTACATTATGGTTATACACTTTATGGTAGACTGCCCTCTCGCTCGCTAAGCAGGCTACATTGTGGCTGTTTTGTTCATCGCCTATAGGCTACACATTAGAAAAATGTTTTTTTTTATATAGACCTAGAAGGAATCATTTCCTATTTTAATACAATTCAAATTCTGCTTAGAGGGAATTATTTTCAACGGACATTATGACCTGAGCATAATTAATAATTATCTAAGTTAATATAGGCCTATGAGAACGCAACGCTTTTTACGATAGGCTAGGCCTATGCGTCTTGTGATTGTAGGCTACTGTAGCCTAGGCTACAACTTAAGGCTTGCCCTATTGAATTCATTTTATAGCCTACTAGGCTACTCATTATTATCGAATTATCTAGTTGATATATGAATAAAACAATAAGCCGTTTTAATGGCTATGGGCTACTAGTTGTAGCTATATGATGCGCTCTGCTCTTACGCACGGTTGAGGCGGCAGCTCAAATACACAGCCAACTGGACATGTCGCGTCTGGGGAGGCTCTGTGTCTCTCCACCAGTCCCCAGCGAGTCCAAGCTATTCCCAATGAATAATACTTAGGCCTATTTATAATAGCCTACATAGCGCGAAACTGTTCATATAATAGGCTGTAGCCAGCGCGAAACTGCGCATTCCCTATAGCCGTTCATTGAACAGCTGGCGGCCGGTATAAATAAAAACATACACGATATTTTGTTATTTGAATGATCTTGAATATATATATTCAAGATCATTCAAATAACAACATATTGTGTAGCCTATGTTTTTTTCATTTATAATTTAACAATAGGGGGTGCAACAGAACACAATTTTAGGGAAAGTCATTGACAGGCGGACTTCAATGTTTTATTAAAATATAGTTATGTGCAAATGAAAACCCACAATCGTCCTATGGACCTTACCCCGATTTTGGAAATCAGATAAAGGCGTTCACAAGACCATTTCAATAATCGCATTATTACAATTATCGGTTGATGTCTCACTGTCAAACCTGCCGCTATGCACAAGATAGTTAATGTCCGGATATGATTGGCAATGAGTGATCTTTACTCATGGCGACTATTTCAATTTTGTATGGATCCACAAGTCGATCAAGCTTATTTTTTCTTTGTATCGTGCTGAAGCCATATAGCCTACTGCGCTCAGACTTGGCTACATTATGCCCTGTCTTCAAATTTACTTCCGGGGTTTACGAGTAGCCTAACAGTTGAATGCGTTCCAGAAACAAAACGCAAAACCCTCACGTTCACCATATCTTTACTAACAAATATATTTACAATACTGTTATTTTGCGCATTTGACCAAACAGCCACCACGTCTTGACCCGACGTCAGTTGCCGAGATAGATAGGCTACTGTAGGCCTAGATATATTATAGGTGTTCGTAATAATTAAATTACATCGAGGTGGATAAAACATGTGTTTGAGAACAAGGTAATAATAACAATTAAACGTTATTTGTATAGCCCCTTTCATACAGATACCTTCAGCTCAAAGTGCTTTACAACAGAGCATTTAAATTAAAGAATGTGAAATTTAATGATGCTTCATTCGTAGACTATAGGAGAAAAACAGAGCCCAGCCTGCTAAATCTACTCAAAGACGCCACCTGGCGGTAGTGCATCACTAAAACGAAATAACACCCGTCTGAAATCCCACGAGATTTCCAACGGGATTTCCCTGCCAAATACCGCGACGTGAAATGCTGCAGCAAGTTACATTCTTATGTTCCCACATCTGTATCTCCTCCTAGGTTTTTTCTCCAATCTGCACGACACTCGGTAGGCACAATCTGTAGACCGATGTCCACAAAAGTCTTACAGGGATTTCTGATTGTCCATTGCGTTCGCTCGCTGCAGCCAATCAAATTTGGCCTCTAAGCCGCCAAACAGGAAGTGTGGTCATATCTCAGCAAATTGTTAATGTATTAAAGCCACATTTGGCACACTCTTCGGGGACAGTCCCATGACCTCTGGCAGCAAGTGGCATTGCGACAGCTCAAACCCTCTAGCGCCACCACCATGTCAAAGTTGGAAGTGCGTTAATGCACACAACTTTTGACCTGTGTAACCGATTTTGAAAAATGAGGTACCGTTGGAATCCCTCGCTCATGCCGAGTTCATCGCATCCTATGATGTCATTTTCCACCAATTGGATTTCCCGCCATTTTGTATTTTGTGTAAAACACTTAAAATGTATCTTCTCCTAGGGATTTTCACCAATCTACATGAAACTGGCTGTACACATTCTTTAGACCAATGTCCACAAAACTTCTAGAGGGATTTTTGATTGTCGAAGGTGTTCGCTCGCTACAGCCAATCGAATTTGGCGTCCAAGCCGCCAAACAGGAAGTGTGGTCAAATCTCAGTAAGGTTTTGATGTATCATAACCACATTAGGCACACTCATCGTGGACGGTCCCGTGACCCCTGTCACCAAGTCTATGTCGACACCTCAAAGTCTCTAGCACCACCAACCTGTCAAAGTTGGAAGTACGTATATTCTGAACCGTATGCCCGATTTTCAACACTGCGGTAGAGCTTTGAATGCGGCTATGACGTGTTTCGCTTGTTGTCTTTGATGCGCTGGTCGCATGTCCTGCTTGGCCCCCACATTGCTGCTTGCAGCTATATTTATTATTATTATTCTTCTGCCATTGAAGTCAATGGCAGCCTATAGAACGGAGTGGTTACTTTTTACCAAAATTTGCATGATGGTAGAGGATGATGTGCTGAGTCCATGGAGCACGACCCAGATCGATTAGCCAATAGGGGGCGCTATAGCAGCCGACTGAAGTTGCGAACTTTGAACAGGCATATCTCAGGCCCCGTTTGACCTACAGACATGACACTTTGCAAACATATGTCTCTCCTCATGATGAACACATTTGCCTCAAGGACCCATAACTTCCGGTTATATAGATTTTCCGCCATCTTGAATTTTTTGAAAAACACTTCAAATGTATCTCCTCCTAGGAATTTTGACCAATCTGCACGAAACTCGGTAGGCACATTCTCGAGACCAATGTCCACATAGGATGTTCAGGGATTTTCAATTTTCGAAAGGGTTCGCCCGCTACAGCCAATCGAATTTGGCGTCCAAGCCGCCAAACAGGAAGTGTGGTCATATCTCAGCAAATTGTTAATGTATTAAAGCCACATTTGGCACACTCATCGGGGACAGTCCCATGACCTCTGGCAGCAAGTGGCATTGCGACAGTTCAAACCCTCTAGCGCCACCACCATGTCAAAGTTGTAAGTGCGTTAATGCACACAACTTTTGACCTGTGTAACCGATTTTGAAAAATGAGGTACCGTTGGAATCCCTCGCTCATGCCGAGTTCATCGCATCCTTTGATGTCATTTTCCACCAATTGGATTTCCCGCCATTTTGTATTTTGTGTAAAACACTTAAAATGTATCTACTCCTAAGGATTTTCACCCATCTACATGAAACTGGCTCTACACATTCTTTAGACCAATGTCCACAAAACTCCTAGAGGGATTTTCGATTGTCGAAGGTGTTCGCTCGCTACAGCCAATCGAATTTGGCGTCCAAGCCGCCAAACAGGAAGTGTGGTCAAATCTCAGTAAGGTTTTGATGTATCATAACCACATTAGGCACACTCATCGTGGACGGTCCCGAGACCCCTGTCACCAAGTCTATGTCGACACCTCAAAGTCTCTAGCGCCACCAACCTGTCAAAGTTGGAAGTGCGTATATTCTGAACCGTACGCCCGATTTTCAAAACTGCGGTAGCGATTGGAATAGACTCCTATGACGTGTTTCGCTTGTTGTCTTTGATGCGCTGGTCGCATGTCCTGCTTGGCCCCCACATTGCTGCTTGCAGCTATATTTATTATTAGGGCCCGAGCACTGGCGGTGCGAGGCCCTATTGTATTTCGAAGGATTATTATTATTCTTGTTCTTCTCCCCAAACAAATGCCTTTTTGGCGGCCTAAACATCGATGAAAACGGATGAAACTTTGCAGATACGTCAGTCCCGGTGAAAAATTTGATAATTCATGGGTGACGGAAATGGGCGTGGCAAAACGGCTCAAGAGCGCCCCCTGGAAAGTTTAAAATGGCGAGCCCCACCTTTCAGTTTGATGTAGGCGAACGAAATTCGGAGGGCATATGTATTTCATCGAGACACACTAAAATGTCTCTTGAAACTATACCCAACATGCAACAGGAAGTCCGCCATTTTGCTCTTAATGTGCCATTTTGTCCTTGTTTTGACCATTTCCATGCCTCGTACTTCGACGAACTCCTCCTACAGATTTCATCCGATCAACTTCATATCGGGTCAGCTTCATCTTAAGACCTTTGTGATCAAAAGTTATCAAAAAAATTGAGTTTTCACCAAACACCCTTGCCGTGGCGCCCCGCCAAAGTTTGACATTTCGCCATAAAACACGAAGTCCTCATAACTCCTCCATACATTATCCAATTTGTCCGATATATCTCACGCTTCATGACGGTTCTGTCCTGAACACATCTATGTGTCAGTATTGCGTCATACTTATAGCGCCACCTATTGGTGAAACAGGAAGTCCTCATAACTCCTCCATACATTATCCGATTTGTCCGATATATCTCACGCTTCATGACGGTTCTGTCCTGAACACATCTATGTGTCAGTATTGCGTCATACTTATAGCGCCACCTATTGGTGAAACAGGAAGTCCTCATAACTCCTCCATACATTATCCGATTTGTCCGATATATCTCACGCTTCATGACGGTTCTGTCCTGAACACATCTATGTGTCAGTATTGCGTCATACTTATAGCGCCACCTATTGGTGAAACAGGAAGTCCTCATAACTCCTCCATACATTATCCAATTTGTCCGATATATCTCACGCTTCATGACGGTTCTGTCCTGAACACATCTATGTTTCAGTATTGCGTCATACTTATAGCGCCACCTATTGGTGAAACAGGAAGTCCTCATAACTCCTCCATACATTATCCAATTTGTCCGATATAGCTCACGCTTCATGACGGTTCTGTCCTGAACACATCTATGTGTCAGTATTGCGTCATACTTATAGCGCCACCTATTGGTGAAACAGGAAGTCCTCATAACTCCTCCATACATTATCCAATTTGTCCGATATATCTCACGCTTCATGACGGTTCTGTCCTGAACACATCTATGTGTCAGTATTGCGTCATACTTATAGCGCCACCTATTGGTGAAACAGGAAGTCCTCATAACTCCTCCATACATTATCCAATTTGTCCGATATATCTCACGCTTCATGACGGTTCTGTCCTGAACACATCTTTGTGTCAGTATTGCATCATACTTATTGCGCCACCTATTGGTGAAACAGGAAGTCCCCATAACTCCTCCATACATTATCGGATTTGTCCGATATATCTCACGCTTCATGACGGTTCTGTCCTGAACACATCTATGTGTCAGTATTGCGTCATACGTATAGCGCCACCTATTGGTGAAACAGGAAGTCCTCATAACTCCTGCATACATCATCCGATTTGCACCAAATTGCTGACGCTTCATGAAGGTGGCCTTCTGAACCCATCTATGTGTCGGTATTGAGTCACACTTACAGCGCCACCTACTGGTGAAACAGGAAGTCCTCATAACTCCTACATACATTATCCCATTTACTCAACACTTCTCACGCTTCATCAAGGTACGGCCCTGAACACATCTATGCATCGGTATTGAGTCACGCTTAGAGCGCCACCTACTGGTGACAGAAAGTTTCTCTCAGTACTGCACACCGAAATAGCACACCCTTTAACGGCGCCACACCCCGACACGCATGGGGTGCGAGGGCCCGCTCACTGCTGCTCGCAGCCCTAGTTATTATTATTATTCTACCTTCTCCTTCTTCCAAAACAAATGCCTTTTTGGCGGCCTAAACATCGATGAAAACGGATAAAACTTTGCAGATACGTCAGTCCCGGTGAAAAATTTGATAATTCATGGGTGAGGGAAATGGGCGTGGCAAAACGGCTCAAGAGCGCCCCCTGGAAAATTTAAAATGGTGAGCCCCACCTTTCGGTTTGATGTAGGCGAACGAAATTCGGTGGGCATATGTATTTCATCGAGCCACACTAAAATGTCTCTTGGAGCTGTACCCAACATGCAACAGGAAGGCCGCCATTTTGCTTTTAATGTGCCATTTTGTCCTTGTTTTGACCATTTCCATGCCTCGTACTTCGACGAACTCCTCCTACAGATTTCATCCGATCAACTTCATATCGGGTCAGCTTCATCTTAAGACCTTTGTGATCAAAAGTTATCAAAAAAATTGAGTTTTCACCAAACACCCTTGCCGTGGCGCCCCGCCAAAGTTTGACATTTCGCCATAAAACACGAAGTCCTCATAACTTCTCCATACATTATCCGATTTGTCCGATATATCTCACGCTTCATGACGGTTCTGTCCTGAACACATCTATGTGTCAGTATTGCGTCATACTTATAGCGCCACCTATTGGTGAAACAGGAAGTCCTCATAACTCCTCCATACATTATCCAATTTGTCCGATATATCTCACGCTTCATGACGGTTCTGTCCTGAACACATCTATGTGTCAGTATTGCGTCATACTTATAGCGCCACCTATTGGTGAAACAGGAAGTCCTCATAACTCCTCCATACATTATCCAATTTGTCCGATATTTCTCACGCTTCATGACGGTTCTGTCCTGAACACATCTATGTGTCAGTATTGCGTCATACTTATAGCGCCACCTATTGGTGAAACAGGAAGTCCTCATATTTCCTACATACATTATCCGATTTGTCCGATATTTCTCACGCTTCATGACGGTTCTGTCCTGAACACATCTATGTGTCAGTATTGCGTCATACTTATAGCGCCACCTATTGGTGAAACAGGAAGTCCTCATAACTCCTCCATACATTATCCAATTCGTCCGATATATCTCACGCTTCATGAAGGTTCTGTCCTGAACACATCTATGTGTCAGTATTGCGTCATACTTATAGCGCCACCTATTGGTGAAACAGTATGTCCTCATAACTCCTCCATACATTATCCAATTTGTCCTATATATCTCACGCTTCATGACGGTTCTGTCCCGAACACATCTATGTGTCAGTATTGCGTCATACTTATAGCGCCACCTATTGGTGAAACAGGAAGTCCTCATAACTCCTCCATACATTATCCAATTCGTCCGATATATCTCACGCTTCATGACGGTTCTGTCCTGAACCCATCTATGTGTCAGTATTGTGTCATACTTATAGCGCCACCTATTGGTGAAACAGGAAGTCCTCATAACTCCTGCATACATCATCCGATTTGCACCAAATTGCTGACGCTTCATGAAGGTCACCTTCTGAACACATCTATGCGTCGGTATTGAGTTACACTTACAGCGCCACCTACTGGTGAAACAGGAAATACTCATAACTCCTACATACATTATCCGATTTACTCCAAATTGCTCATGCTTGATGAAGGTCGCATCTTGAACACATCTGTAGGTCAGTATTGCGTCATACCTACAGCGCCACCTACTGCTTACAGGAAGTCCTCATAACTCCTACATACTTTGTCCGATTTACACAACATTTCTCACGCTTCATCAAGGTACCGTCCTGAACACATCTATGCGTCGGTATTGAGTCACGCTTAGAGCGCCACCTACTGGTGACAGGAAGTTTCTGTCAGTACTGGACACCGAAATAGCACACCCTTTAACGGCGCCACACCCCGACCCGCGTGGGGTGCGAGGGCCCGCTCACTGCTGCTCGCAGCCCTAGTTAGGGCCCGAGCACACTGGCGGTGCGAGGCCCTATTGTATTTCGAAGGATTATTCTCCTCCTTCTCCTTCTTCCAAAACAAATGCCTTTTTGGCGGCCTAAACATCGATGAAAACGGATGAAACTTTGCAGATACGTCAGTCCCGGTGAAAAATTTGATAATTCATGGGTGACGGAAATGGGCGTGGCAAAACGGCTCAAGAGCGCCCCCTGGAAAGTTTCAAATGGCGAGCCCCACCTTTCAGTTTGATGTAGGCGAACGAAATTCGGAGGGCATATGTATTTCATCGAGCCACACTAAAATGTCTCTTAGAGCTGTACCCAACATGCAACAGGAAGGCCGCCATTTTGCTTTTAATGTGCCATTTTGTCCTTGTTTTGACCATTTCCATGCCTCGTATTTCAACGAACTCCTCCTACAGATTTCATCCGATCAACTTCATACTCGGTCAGCTTCATCTTAAGCCCTTTGTGATCAAAAGTTATCAAGAAAATTGAGTTTTCACCAAACACCCTTGCCGTGGCGCCCCGCCAAAGTTTGACATTTCGCCATAAAACACGATGTCCTCATAACTTCTCCATACATTATCCGATTTGTCCGATATATCTCACGCTTCATGACGGTTCTGTCCTGAACACATCTATGTGTCAGTATTGCGTCATACTTATAGCGCCACCTATTGGTGAAACAGGAAGTCCTCATAACTCCTCCATACATTATCCAATTTGTCCGATATAGCTCACGCTTCATGACGGTTCTGTCCTGAACACATCTATGTGTCAGTATTGCGTCATACGTATAGCGCCACCTATTGGTGAAACAGGAAGTCCCCATAACTCCTCCATACATTATCGGATTTGTCCGATATATCTCACGCTTCATGACGGTTCTGTCCTGAACACATCTATGTGTCAGTATTGCATCATACTTATAGCGCCACCTATTGGTGAAACAGGAAGTCCTCATAACTCCTCCATACATTATCCGATTTGTCCGATTTATCTCACGCTTCATGACGGTTCTGTCCTGAACACATCTATGTGTCAGTATTGCGTCATACTTATAGCGCCACCTATTGGTGAAACAGGAAGTCCTCATAACTCCTGCATACATCATCCGATTTGCACCAAATTGCTGACGCTTCATGAAGGTCACCTTCTGAACACATCTATGCGTCGGTATTGAGTAACACTTACAGCGCCACCTACTGGTGAAACAGGAAGTACTCATAACTCCTACATACATTATCCGATTTACTCCAAATTGCTCATGCTTGATGAAGGTCGCATCTTGAACACATCTGTAGGTCAGTATTGCGTCATACTTACAGCGCCACCTACTGCTTACAGGAAGTCCTCATAACTCCTACATACTTTGTCCGATTTACACAACATTTCTCACACTTCATCAAGGTACTGTCCTGAACACATCTATGCGTCGGTATTGAGTCACGCTTAGAGCGCCACCTACTGGTGACAGGAAGTTTCTGTCAGTACTGGACACCGAAATAGCACACCCTTTAACGGCGCCACACCCCGACCCGCGTGGGGTGCGAGGGCCCGCTCACTGCTGCTCGCAGCACTAGTTAGGGCCCGAGCACTGGCGGTGCGAGGCCCTATTGTATTTCGAAGGATTATTATTATTCTCCTTCTCCTTCTCCTTCTTCTTCTCCCCAAACAAATGCCTTTTTGGCGGCCTAAACATCGATGAAAACGGATGAAACTTTGCAGATACATCAGTCCCGGTGTAAATCGGATATTTCATGGGTGACGGAAATGGGCGTGGCAAAACGGCTCAAGAGCGCCCCCTGGAAAGTTTAAAATGGCGAGCCCCACCTTTCAGTTTGATGTAGGCGAACGAAATTCGGTGGGCATATGTATTTCATCGAGCCACACTAAAATGTCTCTTGGAGCTATACCCAACATGCAACAGGAAGTCCGCCATTTTGCTTTTAATGTGCCATTTTGTCCTTGTTTTGACCATTTCCATGCCTCGTACTTCGACGAACTCCTCCTAGAGATTTCATCCCATCAACTTCATATCGGGTCGGCTTCATCTTAAGACCTTTGTGATCAAAAGTTATCAAAAAAATTGAGTTTTCACCACACACCCTTGCCGTGGCGCCCCGCTAAAGTTTGACATTTCGCCATAAAACACGAAGTCCTCATAACTCCTCCATACATTATCCAATTTGTCCGATATATCTCACGCTTTATGACGGTCCTGTCCTGAACACATCTATGTGTCAGTATTGCGTCATACTTATAGCGCCACCTATTGGTGAAACAGGAAGTCCTCATAACTCCTCCATACATTATCCAATTTGTCCGATATATCTCACGCTTCATGACGGTTCTGTCCTGAACACATCTATGTGTCAGTATTGCGTCATACTTATAGCGCCACCTATTGGTGAAACAGGAAGTCCTCATAACTCCTCCATACATTATCCAATTTGTCCGATATATCTCACGCTTCATGACGGTTCTGTCCTGAACACATCTATGTGTCAGTATTGCGTCATACTTATAGCGCCACCTATTGGTGAAACAGGAAGTCCTCATAACTCCTCCATACATTATCCAATTTGTCCGATATATCTCACGCTTCATGACGGTTCTGTCCTGAACACATCTATGTGTCAGTATTGCGTCATACTTATAGCGCCACCTATTGGTGAAACAGGAAGTCCTCATAACTCCTCCATACATTATCCAATTTGTCCGATATATCTCACGCTTCATGACGGTTCTGTCCTGAACACATCTATGTGTCAGTATTGCGTCATACTTATAGCGCCACCTATTGGTGAAACAGGAAGTCCTCATAACTCCTCCATACATTATCCAATTTGTCCGATATATCTCACGCTTCATGACGGTTCTGTCCTGAACACATCTATGTGTCAGTATTGCGTCATACTTATAGCGCCACCTGTTGGTGAAACAGGAAGTCCTCATAACTCCTACATACATTATCCGATTTGTCCGATATTTCTCACGCTTCATGACAGTTCTGTCCTGAACACATCTATGTTTCAGTATTGCGTCATACTTATAGCGCCACCTATTGGTGAAACAGGAAGCCCTCATAACTCCTCCATTTATTATCCAATTTGTCCGATATAGCTCACGCATTATGACGGTTCTGTCCTGAACACATCTATGTGTCAGTATTGCGTCATACGTATAGCGCCACCTATTGGTGAAACAGGAAGTCCTCATAACTCCTGCATACATCATCCGATTTGCACCAAATTGCTGACGCTTCATGAAGGTGGCCTTCTGAACCCATCTATGTGTCGGTATTGAGTCACACTTACAGCGCCACCTATTGGTGAAACAGGAAGTCCTCATAACTCCTACATACGTTATCCGATTTACTCAACATTTCTCACGCTTCATCAAGGTACCGTCCTGAACACATCTATGCTTCGGTATTGAGTCGCGCCTAGAGCGCCACCTACTGGTGACAGGAAGTTTCTCTCAGTACTGCACACCGAAATAGCACAGCCTTTAACGGCGCAGCACCCCGACACGCGTGGGGTGCGAGGGCCCGCTCACTGCTGCTCGCAGCACTAGTTAGGGCCCGAGCACTGGCGGTGCGAGGCCCTATTGTATTTCGAAGGATTATTAGGGCCCGAGCACTGGCGGTGCGAGGCCCTATTGTATTTCGAAGGATTATTATTATTATTATTATTCTTCTTCCGAAACAAATGCCTTTTTGGCGGCCTAAACTTCGATGAAAACGGATGAAACTTTGCAGATACGTCAGTCCCGGTGAAAAATTTGATAATTCATGGGTGACGGAAATGGGCGTGGCAAAACGGCTCAAGAGCGCCCCCTGGAAAATTTAAAATGGCGAGCCCCACCTTTCAGTTTGATGTAGGCGAACGAAATTCGGTGGGCTTATGTATTTCATCGAGACACACTAAAATGTCTCTTGGAGCTATACCCAACATGCAACAGGAAGTCAGCCATTTTGCTTTTAATGTGCCATTTTGTCCTTATTTTGACCATTTCCATGCCTCGTACTTCAACGAACTCCTCATACAGATTTCATCCGATCAACTTCATACTCGGTCAGCTTCATCTTAAGCCCTTTGTGATCAAAAGTTATCAAGAAAAGTGAGTTTTCACCAAACACCCTTGCCGTGGCGCCCCGCCAAAGTTTGACATTTCGCCATAAAACACGATGTCCTCATAACTCCTCCATACATTATCCGATTTGTCCGATATATCTCACGCTTCATGACGGTTCTGTCCTGAACACATCTATGTGTCAGTATTGCGTCATACTTATAGCGCCACCTATTGGTAAAACAGGAAGTCCTCATAACTCCTCCATACATTATCCGATTTGTCCGATATATCTCACGCTTCATGAGGGTTCTGTCCTGAACACATCTATGTGTCAGTATTGCGTCATACTTATAGCGCCACCTATTGGTGAAACAGGAAGTCCTCATAACTCCTCCATACATTATCCGATTTGTCCGATTTATCTCACGCTTCATGACGGTTCTGTCCTGAACAGAACTATGTGTCAGTATTGCGTCATACTTATAGCGCCACCTATTGGTAAAACAGGAAGTCCTCATAACTCCTCCATACATTATCCGATTTGTCCGATATATCTCACGCTTCATGACGGTTCTGTCCTGAACACATCTATGTGTCAGTATTGCGTCATACTTATAGCGCCACCTATTGGTGAAACAGGAAGTCCTCATAACTCCTCCATACATTATCCGATTTGTCCGATATATCTCACGCTTCATGAAGGTTCTGTCCTGAACACATCTATGTGTCAGTATTGCGTCATACTTATAGCGCCACCTATTGGTAAAACAGGAAGTCCTCATAACTCCTCCATACATTATCCGATTTGTCCGATATATCTCACGCTTCATAAGGGTTCTGTTCTGAACACATCTATGTGTCAGTATTGCGTCATACTTATATCGCCACCTATTGGTGAAACAGGAAGTCCTCATAACTCCTCCATACATTATCCAATTCGTCCGATATATCTCACGCTTCATGACGGTTCTGTCCTGAACACATCTATGTGTCAGTATTGCGTCATACTTATAGCGCCACCTATTGGTGAAACAGGAAGTCCTCATAACTCCTCCATACATTATCCAATTCGTCCGATATATCTCACGCTTCATGACGGTTCTGTCCTGAACACATCTATGTGTCAGTATTGCGTCATACTTATAGCGCCACCTATTGGTGAAACAGGAAGTCCTCATAACTCCTCCATACATTATCCAATTCGTCCGATATATCTCACGCTTCATGAAGGTTCTGTCCTGAACACATCTATGTGTCAGTATTGCGTCATACTTATAGCGCCACCTATTGGTGAAACAGGAAGTCCTCATAACTCCTCCATACATTATCCGATTTGTCCGATATATCTCACGCTTCATGACGGTTCTGTCCTGAACACATCTATGTGTCAGTATTGCGTCATACTTATAGCGCCACCTATTGGTGAAACAGGAAGTCCTCGTAACTCCTCCATACATTATCCAATTTGTCCGATATATCTCACGCTTCATGACGGTTCTGTCCTGAACACATCTATGTTTCAGTATTGCGTCATACTTATAGCGCCACCTATTGGTGAAACAGGAAGTCCTCATAACTCCTCCATACATTATCCAATTTGTCCGATATATCTCACGCTTCATGACGGTTCTGTCCTGAACACATCTATGTGTCAGTATTGCGTCATACTTATAGCGCCACCTATTGGTGAAACAGGAAGTCCTCATAACTCCTCCATACATTATCCGATTTGTCCGATTTATCTCACGCTTCATGACGGTTCTGTCCTGAACACATCTATGTGTCAGGATTGCGTCATACTTATAGCGCCACCTATTGGTGAAACAGGAAGTCCTCATAACTCCTCCATACATTATCCAATTTGTCCGATATATCTCACGCTTCATGACGGTTCTGTCCTGAACACATCTATGTGTCAGTATTGCGTCATACTTATAGCGCCACCTATTGGTGAAACAGGAAGTCCTCATAACTCCTACATACGGTATCCTATTTACTCAACATTTCTCAAGCTTCATCAAGGTACCGTCCTGAACACATCTATGCATCGGTATTGAGTCACGCTTAGAGCGCCACCTACTGGTGACAGGAAGTTTCTCTCAGTACTGGTCACCGAAATAGCACAGCCTTTAACGGCGCCGCACCCCGACACGCGTGGGGTGCGAGGGCCCGCTCAATGCTGCTCGCAGCCCTAGTTATTATTCTCCCTTCTCCTTCTTCTTCTCCCCAAACAAATGCCTTTTTGGCGGCCTAAACATCGATGAAAACGGATGAAACTTTGCAGATACATCAGTCCCGGTGAAAAATTTGATAATTCATGGGTGACGGAAATGGGCGTGGCAAAACGGCTCAAGAGCGCCCCCTGGAAAATTTAAAATGGCGAGCCCCACCTTCCAGTTTGATGTAGGCGAACGAAATTCGGAGGGCATATGTATTTCATCGAGACACACTGAAATGTCTCTTGGAGCTATACCCAACATGCAACAGGAAGTCCGCCATTTTGCTCTTAATGTGCCATTTTGTCCTTGTTTTGACCCTTTCCATGCCTCGTACTTCGACGAACTCCTCCTACAGATTTCATCCGATCAACTTCATATCGGGTCAGCTTCATCTTAAGACCTTTGTGATCAAAAGTTATCAAAAAAATTGAGTTTTCACCACACACCCTTGCCGTGGCGCCCCGCCAAAGTTTGACATTTCGCCAAAAAACACGAAGTCCTCATAACTCCTCCATACATTATCCAATTTGTCCGATATATCTCACGCTTCATGACAGTTGTGTCCTGAACACATCTATGTGTCAGTATTGCATCATACTTATAGCGCCACCTATTGGTGAAACAGGAAGTCCTCATAACTCCTCCATACATTATCCAATTTGTCCGATATATCTCACGCTTCATGACGGTTCTGTCCTGAACACATCTATGTGTCAGTATTGCGTCATACTTATAGCGCCACCTATTGGTAAAACAGGAAGTCCTCATAACTCCTCCATACATTATCCGATTTGTCCGATATATCTCACGCTTCATGACGGTTCTGTCCTGAACACATCTATGTGTCAGTATTGCGTCATACTTATAGCGCCACCTATTGGTGAAACAGGAAGTCCTCATAACTCCTCCATACATTATCCGATTTGTCCGATTTATCTCACGCTTCATGACGGTTCTGTCCTGAACACATCTATGTGTCAGTATTGCGTCATACTTATAGCGCCACCTATTGGTGAAACAGGAAGTCCTCATAACTCCTGCATACATCATCCGATTTC